>NC_084972.1:835856-1135856 GCF_963691925.1 Scomber scombrus
GCATAAAATACAGGTCACCGCTGTGATTAAATTCTGAACCCTATATGGGTCAAATCTGAACCACAGCACCGATGCTGCCACAGTCAAAGATATCAAGTTAGGAAAATAAAATAAATCATTTCTGGTTCATTTTATAAAATATATTAGTAGAACGCCTGCTTCTAGCCCCAGTTTAAAACTTCTGCAGGGATAATTACATTCAAGTCACAGACATAAGCAGGTTTTTCTTTACTTCTTTTTTTATGAGTTATGATTATTAAGATTGTGATTTTTTTGCCTTAGCAAAAATGTATTAATTAGTAATTAGCCAACCTTAGCTAAATTTAGCTACCATAGATAGATAGATGTCTTTACAGAAATTCATAGTGTACCATACGGCAATCATCAGATAAATACACATATAAAACAATCATCCACTACCCCATACTAAACATCCATAACCCCACAATAAACATCCCCACCCCTATGACATATGTCAACACCACAGACAGTAAACAACAGCAACAACAACAACACTGCTACCAACACCAACAAACATCAACAACAGACCTGTTTAAGTGTTCCTCATATAAAGTTCAACATCTTGTTCCACAATTATTAATTTCCCTTTTATTCATCAGTAAAATACTGTAATGACACAAATGATCTGTGAGCCCCGTTGGTTCGGAGGGATGGTACCCTGTATTGTCTGCCTGATGGTTACAGCTCGTATACACTAAACAGTGGATGTAAGATTCAGGCTGTAGCAGCACAAAATCAGTATACCCTCAGTATGAATTGAGCATGGGTGTGTTTGATAGGTAATGAACTTGTTATTTATGAGAGGGTTTGTTTTTACCCCTTTCAAAAATCACTCTCACATTACCAACCATGATCACTGTTTTCATGTAACCAGGTACCACATGCAGACACTGTAGTAACCTAATCTATGTGGAGAAAACAGCATCATTATAACATATAATCATGAGCTGACATTGTGTTCCACGATCACAAGCATGGCAGAGATGTAACTGAGTTCCCAGTGTTCCCACAGAAGGCTGCGTGCAGAGGAGAATAAGAGACAGGCTCTTCAGACCATTCTCCACTGATTAATTTTCCTGTTTGAAATAACCTACTGTCCACAACAAGAATAGCTTGAATCCATAGCAACCATGTAGCTAATAAGTAGAGGACCAGCAGAGCTCTTGTTACACAAAGCCATGGGGTTATTTGAGGGCAGATCATGTCTATCAACACTCCTCACTCATTTGAGATGGGATGAGTTGAAATGTCACACTGATAAAGGCAGTAACAAGCTTAAGAGGAGGCAATGAGCTTAAGTGTCATCTTCATTTAAAAATACATTTTGATTAAAAGTTTAATTTAAATATTCATACAAGTAATAAACACTTGATCAGTGTTTCATTGATGAGATGGATTCAGTTGCACTCGTGAGGAAGAAAGCAATGCACAGCACTGGATTTTTTAACAGTAGGTGCCTTCTGGAGATAACCTAAAAGAACCCTAAAACAACCAGTACTGCTTATATAATAATTTATTTGGATCCATTTTATAAGACATCATATTCATATTAAATACAGGGAAATGTTAGGGTTTCGCTCTTAGGACCAAATAAGCAGGACACAGCCACGGATTAGCCAACTCAGTGCAAACAGAGTTTATTTCAGGTGAGAGTGTAGATGGAGTGGATATGGGACCTGGGACCAGGAACAGGATTCGACGGCTGGCTGGGCGTATCAGGAGAGCGACCGGGCAGGTAAGGTGGATCACATGGGTAAACGGACGATCTGGCGATGAATGGGATGAAGAACCGGTCTTAAATACTGCAGCAGCTTATTGAGATGATGATGATGAGGTGATTGAGGCCAGGTGTGGAGATGAGGTGATTGAGGCCAGGTGCGGAGAAGAACCAGCAAGGGAGGAACCAGGGAGGCCACACCCACACACAGAGAGACAAAACACAAAGGGGAGGGGAGAGAATGCAGATTGCTAACAGGAAATCATTAAAAGACAGTATAATACTGCCACACAGTTGTAGGAGGGCTAGTTATAGTTTTTATTGTTTTCCTAACTAATTTTATCCAGTCTTGATATTATCTTAGAAATGATATAAAAACTAAAAATTCAATCTAACTGATTCACCAGAGAGAGAGAGAGAGAGAGAGAGAGAGAGAGAGAGAGAGAGAGAGAGAGAGAGAGAGAGAGAGAGAGAGAGAGAGAGAGAGAGAGAGAGAGAGAGAGAGAGAGAGAGAGAGAGAGAGAGAGAGAGAGAGAGAGAATGTATACTATTCATTCTTTTCAAGGAAAATATATGTAAAATAATATATTTCCATCTACCCAACCCTCAGACACTGTCCTGTCTATGTGTGGAGAAAAGTCAATGTGCAGGAACAGCTGCAAAATATGTTAAACATTGTCATATTGTAAGAGAAACAACCTCTGCGATACTGTACATGTTTTTGTGTGATTACGTCTGTGGGGGAAAAAAGCCTCTTACTATAGAGAGTAGAAAGCATGTATGCTTGGGTAATCGAGAGAGGGAATGTGCATACGGATAGACAGAGGGCCATATTTTTGTGAACTCAGTGTGTGGCGCATATCACAGTCAAGTGCGCCCTGTGCAGTGCACATTTAGTACGTTCGTGGCCAGGCTTGCCGGGCTCACCCAGGTGCACTTGGA
The DNA here is from genome assembly GCF_963691925.1 of Scomber scombrus. NCBI lineage: Eukaryota > Metazoa > Chordata > Actinopteri > Scombriformes > Scombridae > Scomber > Scomber scombrus. The sequence continues at coordinate 838,537 of NC_084972.1, forward strand.
TATGGGGCAGGATCAGAAAGAACATATTATCATACATTATAGATGGGTGTGTTGAAGGTTGTGACAATCATAGCCAATCATATTTGCTACTTTCACTCCATTTGAACACAGTTTTCTCTGGCAGGACGCATTGACAGTTTTGAATCCTGTTTCTTTCCCCTCAGAGGAAATTTTTAGTTGTTTGGTATATATACTGTAGCCACTTTCAAATTTGAATTTGAAAGCCTGAAGTCACACTCGCATACTTTCTTCTTTTAACTAAAACAACACACTGATTCCTCTTCTTGCTGCAAGCAAAGATGTGGCCGTCAAAAAAAAGGTCTAGCGTAAACTCTGCTTCAGGTATATCAATCTATCCATTTAGGAAGCACAAGTGATTGTGAATCAGTTTCAGCTGCTTTGGTGCAAATAATAATTGACAACAGGTGCAATGGAGAGTCCAAAGCAAGAACCCCCCCAAAAAGGGAATGTTTTTTACATGTGGTGTCCACAGACAGCTACTCTCTCCTCCTCCTTCCTGACTGATTCTTGTCTAGTTTGGTGTTCTGCTAGTGTCCTTGTCACTACTGGTAGCATGAGGCGCTACATGCAGCCCAATCAGGTTCACAGGTAGTCCAACTCCTCCAGGATGGCACATGCATATGTGCGGTCGCAAGAAAGTTTGCTTTGTCTCCCAGAACAGTCTCAAGAGCATGTAGGAGATACCAGGAGACCGGCCGTTACACGAGAAGAGCTGGACAGGGCCGTAGAAGGGCATCAACCCTACCGCATGACCGGTATCTGCTCCTTTGTGTGAGAATGAATAGCACTGCCAGAGCCCTACAAAATGACCTACATCAGGCTACTGCTGTGCATTTTTCTGACCAAACTGTCAGAAACAGACTCCATGGGGGTGGCATGAGGGCCCGACGTCCTCTAGTGGAACCTGTGCTCACAGCCCAGCTCGATTGACATTCGTCAGAGAACACCAGAATTGGCAGGTCTGCAGTTAGTGCCCCATTCTCTTCACAGATGTGAGCAGGTTCACACTGAGCACATGTGACAGGCGTGAAAGAGTCTGGAGACACCATGGTGAATGTTATGCTGCCTGTAACATCTTTCAGTATGACTGGTTTGGAAGTGGGTCAGTAATTGTCTGGGGACCCTTCTTGTCTGGTATCAACACAATGACCCCTCCCATGACCCATGAGTTCCTAAGAGCAGAGTCATCTAGTAGCACAACATCGCCAGGAGTGAAGTTCTGTGATGTTCTTGTCCATCTTTGCCATTCTTGGTGCTTGGGTAGGTATTCTTGTGTCCAACATTTCCAAAACAGATTGGAGATACATTGGACTTGTCTCCACCTTCAACGGGTGTACAGGTCACCCTTGTTAAACAAGCCAGGTGGCAATGATAGTTTGGTCTTTAGCAATACAAGGTGGTTCGGCATTGATTGCAATTTAGAAAGCACCTGATTCCTTCCTGCATGCCCTATGCCCTAATACATCTTCCACAGAAGTAAATTGGCAACATGGTGGTTTTTGGGCAGTATGCCAGGCTGCTTACATTCCCTTGGCATAACAGTCAGTCTTCTGTTATGAAGCTCATGGAAATTGATGCTGGCCTCCATGCCACACACTTCATAAGCATCAACTGGATGCTCACCACCCATGGTTCACAGTAACATATTCATTCTCTTTTCACTGGCCTTCAGTTGTGTCTAAATGTGTCTGTGCAGAAATAGTCTGTTCTCCCTGGGCCTGGGAATGTATGTGTTTCCACTGTAGTACAGCTTTTTGCTGTTTTGACCTTGACAGGACCTTTTGAAAGTATATACTCCTCACCGGCCCCAAGTTCTATTCTCAGTACAGACCAATGTGCTGGTGACTGAGTGGCGATCAACATTATCAGCAGTGTTATTTTTCTGATCCCCTGTCTCATCTTGTCTTTTATTATGCATGTAAGATGCATAATAGGAACAAGGAACACACCTGGCAAAATATCCTTTCTTTGTTCATATGGTCATGCTTCAAACAGCCAAAGCAAAATCCTTTGCCTCGTAAAAAGTTGTGGCTTCCTTCTCACTGCCAACATTTTGTTTTAGAACTTGTTTCTGTTTCAATGCAGCAGCCTTTGTAAGAAATGCAATCTTTCCACTTCAGCCTTAAGACAGACAGATGAAGCAGTGGATGACATAACTCCCAGTTTCAGATCAACATTTTCTACTGTTTATAGTGGTGGCAGATACTATTGTGGATACATTATCTGTAGACTTCACTTCTTTGTCAAAGCTTTACTTGCTTTGTATGTTCCTCAACCTCCATCCATCTTTAAGCTTTAGCATGAACATGTTAAACCCACTTGCTTTAGGTTCACACCACACATGAACTAAACACCTGCGCCTGTTTTTGGTCCCAATTTAAAGAGACATGAATATATTTCTCTCAATTAAGTTACTACTAATAATACACATGCATAAAAATGTAAATGGTTAACACCAGTTATTTTACTCATACAGATTAACATGCAGTATACATAGGATATAGTAATTATATACAAATACAAATGTGTAAATACTGTGACTAAAATGTTTATTTTGCTGCTACATCAGCGGCCCCTATTTGTTCTCAAGGCAAACAATTATGTTCTTGTGATTGGTTGACTGTTAATTATAGTCTCCACTTCACACAGCACAGTGTGAAGGCTTTCCTCATCCTGAACTTGTTCTTTCACCATGGAGTTCAGGGCCTTTCTCACTGATGTCTTCCAGGCTCCCCTTGATGAGAGTTGGTGGGAGGATTAAATGTCCACTTGACCCCACCGTGATAGTAGTAACATTTAATCTTTGTCTGATTCAACTCATTGATGGCTACTAACAGTTCACACTACCCCCCAACGAAGTTGGTCCCAATTCTCCATCACTCTCTGGGCTATGATGCTACATATAGCATTGATAGTATAATCTGTGTCCAAGGATAAAGCAAGTTCAATATGAACTGCCTGTATGGTCAAACAAGTAATGACGACTATGGTTTGACCAAGCTTCGTCCTCACTTCAAATGGTCCAATATAATAAACACCAACTATAAAGAAGGGAGGAATGTCTGGAAACACTCTGCCAACAACAGATCTGCCATTTGAGTTTTCCTGTGGCTCCATGCAGTCGGAAGAGGTAATATAGGATTTTTCTAATTGCTGATGAGCGTTGGAATTCAGTACCCTTGGCACAATTTAGAAAGTATGTTATTCCTTCCTGTGTGCCCTGTGTCCTCATGAATCTTTCACATAAGTAAATCAGCAACATGGTGCTTTTGGGCAGTATGGCAGGCTGCTTGCATTCCTCAGGCATAACATTCCCACTAAGTCAACACATAATAAGTTTATATTAAGATGAGGTACAGCATTTTGGACAAGACCTATCACTAAACCCTTCCACTCCTAGAAAATTAACAAGCAAGTGACTCCTTGCACACTTTTTCAAATACTTCAGATCAGTTGTTTCTGCATGTTGGAGAAGATTTTGGCATCTTAGCTGCTTCTGTCTTTTCTGGTAATCCTGGGGACAAACCATCTGCTGCAGCACTCCTTGTTATTCTTGTTGCTTAAGATAGTTCTTCATGACTATTAGCCGATCTCTCAGGTCAGCTGACCAGCTGCTCGTGACAGTGCCCAAAGCTAGGCTTAAACTCAGAGGGGATCGAGCGTTTGCCATCGCAGCTCCAAAACTTTGGAACGAATTGCCGCTGCACATTAGACAGGCCTCCTCACTGTCTCATTTTAAAACGCTTCTTAAAACCCACCTCTTTTCTTTGGCTTTTGACATGTTTTTTGACCATGTAGAGTGTTGATTTTATGTGTATACATGCATAATTTTATTTTGTGTGGGCAGTGCATTTTATTTATTTTATCTATTTTATTTTTTTTAAATAAATTTTTTTTATATTGCTTTTATCTTTCTATTGTGTACTTAATCTTTTATTGTGCTTCTATTGTGTTATCTATTTATTATGTTTTATCTTGTTGTGCAGCACTTTGGAAACCTTGTTTGTTAAAATCGTGCTATATAAATAAAGTGGATTGGATTGGATTGGATGACTCCTGCTGGATGTTTTCCATTATTGGTCCCAAATTTAGTGCCTAAAAATGCATGCAGTACTGTAAGTGCGCCAAGCTTTCGACCTGCTTTGAGCAGGCAAGCAGCAGACAGTACATTTCTTTGCACCAATATTGCAGCACACTGCTGGAATGGCATCACATCAACCTCTACTGTGCCTCTCCTCCCCCTCTACAGTGTCTTTCACATGGCTAGTCACCAAGATACAAAACCTGCGCTGTTAAGGAAAACATCTCAGTAAAAGAGCCGTTTGCCAGTGTGCCACTGCACTGGCATGAGAATAGGACCCTGAGAGGTTAAACAGAACCTTTACTTCAGTGTAATTCTGAAATTTACCAGTGAAATGTATGAAAGTATATTGCAGACTGGAGTCTCTGCTAAATGACAAACAGCGCTTCCCACAGTGGTGGAACAATTACAGAGACCAAAGATGTCAACTGGATTCTCTTTTTCTGCAGTTAATTAGAAAAACACAAATTCACAAATTCACTGCATACTCACAGCCTCTTTCTCAGTTTGGAGATGCACTTATCGTTTCAGCTGCTGTGTGATGCTGCAGCCAGTGGTAGCACACGTTTCTAAGAAATGCAGGATACATTCAGTGACACCTGAACAACATTATTGTAAGATTCAGACATTAATCTAACATGTTATAGACCTGTCTAAGTCATATTACTAGCTGTATTTTCAGTAGTTTTTGTGGCACAATTAAGTCATATGTTAATTAAGAGTTGTGTTATCAGCTTTATATGTGTTTATGTGTTTATAAAGATAAAGATAAAGATACATTTATTGATCCCACAGTGGGGAAAATTAATTGCTACAGCAGCTAAAAAAATAGTGATATAGGAAAACAACAAACAAACAAAAACAAATATATACAACAATAAAATTAAAAACAAAATAAAAAGACCCTAAAATGCAGTTACAACACACACACACATATATATATATATATATATATATATATATATATATATATATATAAAAATTATATGCGGAAGTGCTCCTTCTTACACTTGTGGTGCATTAATCTCTGGCTGAAGGAGCTACTTAAGTCCTTCACAGTCAGATGCAGAGGGTGAGAGGTGTTGTCCATGATGGAGGACAGTTTGGCCAAAACCCTCCTCTCTCCCACCACCTCTATGGGGTCCAGGGGGCAGCCACAGACTGAGCTGGCTCTTTTAATCAGTCTGTTGATTCGGTTCTTGTCTCGCTCAGAACATCCCCCTACCCAACACACCACTGCATATGAGACCACTGACGCCACCACAGAGTCAAAGAAAGATCTCAGCAGTGGCCTGCACACATCAAACGATGCAAGCCTCCTCAGCAGGTGCAAACGACATTGACCCTTCTTGTATATAGAGTCAGTGTTGTCCGACCAGTCCAGATTACTATTGAAGTGAACACCCAGGTACTTGTATGTCCTCACTCTCTCCATGTCAAGTCCCTGGATGTTCACCGGTGCAATTTTGGAGGGTTTTCAGTGGAAGTCAACCACCATCTCCCTTGTCTTGCTGGCGTTGACTTGTAGGTTGTTCTGCTCACACCAGTCGACAAAGTCCATGATGACCTTCCTGTACTTACAGTCGTTCCCCTCTGACACACATCCCACAATGGCAGTGTCATCAGAGAACTTCTGGAGGTGACAACTGTCCATGGAGTAACAGAAGTCTGCTGTATACAGAGTGAAGAGGAAAGGTGAGAGTACTGTACCCTGAGGGGCCCCTGTGCTGCAGACCACCACATCAGACACGCAGTCCTGCAACCTCACATACTGGGGTCTGTCTGTGAGGTAGTCAAAGGTCCATGCAGCCATCTGGTCACTGACCCCCACTCTCTCCAGCTTCCTCCTGAGCAGTGTAGGTTGAATAGTATTGAAAGCACTGGAGAAATCAAAAAAGTGATCCTCACAGTATTTCCAGTGTCACCCAGGTGAGACAGTGATCTCTGCAGCAGGTAGATGACAGCATCATCCACCCCAATGCCAGGCTGGTATGCAAACTGCAGGGGATCCATGTAAGGGCTCACCAGGGGGCGGAGATGGATCAAAATGATCCTCTCAAGTGCTTTCATCAGGTGAGAGGTTAAAGCCACAGGTCTGAAGTGGTTGAGCTCCTTGGGGCACGAGGTCTTTGGGACTGGAACCAAACAAGAAGTCTTCCACTTGACGGGAACCCTTTCCAGACTCAGGCTCAGGTTAAAGATGTAGCAGACCACCTGGCAGAGCTGGTCTGCACAGTCCCTGAGGAGTCTGGAGCTGATGCCATCAGGACCCGTGGCTTTCCTAGCCTTGATCTTCTTTAGCTGCACTCTCACCTGATCCACTGTTGGTGTGAAGAGAGGAGGGGAAGGGGATGGGGGGGGGGGAGAACCACAGAGATGATGGTGGTGGTGGTGGTGGTGGTGGGGAGAGTGAGGGCCCCATAGATGATGGTGGTTCACTGTGTAATGCTATCCAGTTAGCAGCTAATGTACGGAGGGCGCCTGCGTTGGTAGTAGTTGCGCGCAGGGCAGTAGACTTCACAATGAGCATTGTGTTCCTATTCAAGACTGCTCCTATTCATACCTTAGTGAGTGAGCCTGTTTATATTAATGTTTCATAGCACTGTTATTAAGAAAAGGTGGTGTTATACTGAATGCAGATTATTGGTATAGACATGAATGAGACATATTGCCCTCAAAAGAGTTTGAGATGGGGTGTAAATCTTTTATTTTGATGGATTGATGGTATCTTGTTGTTGTTTATTGTGAACAAGACATAATGAGAATCTCTGTGTACAAGATGAAAGCAGAAAATGCTGTGTAGCAACTGTGAACCTAAAACTACGTTTTACATGTTGCAGAATTCATTAAATGTGTAGCACCAGATTGAGCCTGCGTGACATCATTCTGTGCACCGCTACATTTTCATTATGGACCAATCTGTGCGCTGAAATGCAGAGAAACGCCTGAAACACTGGGTGTTTAAAACTTTATGGGTGTGTTTGCGCCGTCGCTTCACAAGCTTAAAATTGTTTTTTAATCTGACCTTGAGATGGGGCAGATAGCAGTAGCAAATCATGCTTAATTCATGGTGCCATCAGCCCCTTACTTTTGAAACCTATTGACCTTTCTTAGGGTCATACCTTCAGCCCATGAGAGAATTCAGAGATGGTATGAAGAGAAAAAAATTACTCAGATAAATATGTCCTAAACACGTGCCTTATCCCTCTGCAACATGTAAAGGCCACTGTAGGTCATTATTTTACCTCAACACATTCAGTGTCAAGCATAAAGTGTGTGATGCTGTGATTCACTGCTTCACTGTTTGTGTATTTGAAAATGGCCAACAGGAAGATCGGTGTTAACTTCTTGGCTTTTGAAAACTCACTGGAGCCCAAGGTTATATTTGTCATTTTGTTCACTGATGAATTTGAACTTTGGTTACTTACTAAACACTGTTTTCTCCCCTAAGGCAAGGGCATCTTTTTCTTTGTTTTCAGCACAAAATTACTGGCTTTTAATTTTCTTCTGTAGAAAACTTCTGATTGGTTTACTGATATATATATATATATATATATATATATATATATATATATATATATATATATATATAACATGTTGTGTTCTTTGTATACACCAATATTTTAAACACAACAATGAGTTTTCACCACTATGCTTCTACTTGATCTAGAGACTTTGGTATCCATTGGATGTTTGTTTTATACATGTGTTACTAACTATACCTCATCCATACAAATATGAGTAGAGAGAGAGTTCAAGTAACACTGTGTCTGTTGGCACAATGGTATTCTTGATGTTCACCCCTCTAATCATTTTCTGAGTTGTGACCTTTTGGATGAGTCATTTTAATGCAGGATACACAGCATTTCAAATTGTTGTGGCATGGTGAAGAATGGATGAAAGCGCAAGAATCTCTCCGCTGCTCTCTTTTTGTCTCTTTTACACACAGACATATGTGTGGTTATGGTCCCCAGAAATATCTGAGTCTTATCACCAAATTGACATCAATCAATTGTATTGATATAGCGCCAAATCACAAGAAAAGTTATCTCAAGGCACTTTTCACATAGAGCAAGTCTAGACCATACTCTCTCGTTTTGTTTAAAAGAGACCAAACATTGCTCTAGGTGGGTGACCATCTGCCTTAACAGGTTTGGTTGCAAGAGAGAGAGCGCGTGAGAGATGGAGACACACAGAGAGGCACAGCAACAACATCGCTAATAGTAATAGAAGTGTGGCTCTCCTCTAGTGCAGCTCTCCACCCAGTTCCTGAACCTTTCCTTTCTGTCACCATCAGGCAAAACGTTGTACTTGCAATCACTGACGGCTGTGGCTCAGGGGGTAGACTCCACATGTCTAAATGTCCTTGGGCTTGGGTAAGACACCCAAAATTACTCCTGATAGCTGCACCAGCACCCTGTGTGGTGTGTGAGTGAATGTTGTGTGTAGTGTAAAAGCATTTTGAGTGTCTTGGAGACTAGAAAGACACTACATTTACCATTGTACAACAAATATTAAAATCTGCTGAGTCGACTGTGACAAATTTGATTTAGCACATTCATGATTCAAGGATTATTTTTTTCTATTCCATTCTGGGCTCTCCACTTTAGCACCATCCTCAGACAAGAATATTTTAACACAATGGTCTTAATCTTTTGGGCAAGTTCCCTTGAAATTTCCTGATCATGTTGATGTTAATTGATAGGGCTCTACACAGGCATAACACTAGGACCTTGAACCTGTTTTCAAACCTGTCCTGGCAGAACCTGAATGGTAAAGACAAATTTAAAAAAGGACCTCAGGCTGTATATTTTTTTTTCTGGCAGTATTTAATGAAGGATGGCGACAAGAAGAAGCAATTTATTGATTTTAATGTTGGTTATAATTGGTGATTGATAAAGAATTTGGACTTTGTTGACTTCCACTGGATTGCTATGGACCGCATGTCGACGATCATAGAGGTGTAACCTACAGAGATATATTTATGTTTCTAATTTTGTTTATACTTCTATACACATTTCTGTGTCATTTGGATGAATAGTTTGTTATAACATGCTACCGTTTGAGAGGATTGCATTAGATTAATCAGTAAAATAGTAAGCCAGATTGATTTGTGGTCTTAGTGTGCCACCTAGTGGGACGATATTGTAGCAATTCAGGATATTTGACATAATGAATGCGCCTAAATTTTCTGCTTTCTATTTAATTAATAATATTATTATTAATATTCTATACTTCTATACTTTAAAGGGTTTAGAATAAGGTTAGGTGGGTATTAAGCCCAATTTCCACTGGGTCCGTCAGCAGCACGTTACGGCTGCGGCACGGTCACCGGAGCTGATAGGTGCCACTATAATCAATGAGAGTATTTCCACCAGGAGCGTCTCAGCAACGTCCCAGCAGCGGCTCTCCGCGCCGCAGCGCTATCAATACGCAGCATTTCAATTTTTGACGGAGCCGTTTCTAACTCGCGACAAGCTCAACAGAGCAGATTGCACCAGACAGGAAGTCAGACACAGAATCGGCATAATAAAACTTCCGTCTTTCAAAATAAAACAACCCGTGCAGCCTCCCGAGCGTATTTAAGCAACAAACACGAATAAAACAGACAGATAAAGATACCATCTAGCTACGTAGCCTACTGACACATGATATAAGCACAAAAATCAAAGAAAATTACCAAATCAACTAAATTTAAGCAGGTTAACAAAATCGGGCCGTTTAGTTGTGCTGCTACTACAGTAATTACGGTAGACTAAAGTCCCTCGTTCGGATTTGATTGGGCTGCCGTAATTACTGTATTAACAGTGCAACTGTAACAGGGTGTAACAGTAAATTCTATCTGTGATGGTGTTAAAAGATTGTTAAAATAGATTGTTAAAATAGTCAAACTGATATTATGGAAAAAATAGGGTTAAATGTTAAAAAAGTTTAATTCATTCATTGAGTATTCCATTCTTTATTGTTAAAAAGTAAAATATATAATAGTGTTATCAGTGATCTACATGGTAAGAGTCTGGGATCGATTGTTTTGGTCTCCGCCCACAGTACCCAGGAGAAATCGCGGTAGTTTCCTCATACGAGTAAATGCTCTTATTGAGGAAACATCGTTATCACTCTTTGTGATTATTTCTCCCTGTTTTCAGGTATGTTGTCAGCGGTTCACGCTGTTAAAGTGGCTGTGAGAATGTTATAATATGTTTTGTGTGTTAAGAGAATGTTTATGGAATATTTTGAGTTCAGTTAAGAGTATTTTGCTGAGCACGTGCGTGCGTGTGTGTGTGTGTGGAAGATGTCCCTGCTTGTGTGCAACGTTCAACCAACAACTGCATCGAGTGTTTCTGTCACATGTGAATACATATGTACACTTTGGTAAAAAGTATTTCAAGTTGTTTGTAAATTGTGTATATGTAGAAATATACCAGTAAATGCTCTTATCGAGGAAACATCGTTATCACTCTTTGTGATTATTTCTCCCGCAACACAACTTCATTTTAAAAGGCAGATTTCTCTCCCAGAGCCGTAACGCTCCCGGTGTGAGTTGACGCTGGGCAGAGGACGGAGCTAAACCTTGGCACAGCTGTTCCGCGCCGCTGACGGACCCGGTGGAAATCCCGGGTTACACCTTTACAAGCCCAACAGATTGCCAAAAAACGCCACTTTGGGAAATTCACCCAAATAATTCTTTACCTTTTATATCACTGTTAAGACACAGGTTCGATTACTCAAGAGGCAAAAGACGTGGTTCCAAGTTTACAAAAAGGGTGCACTTTATTATAAAAAGAAATATGTTCTTTTAAAAACTACAAACACACCATTCATACCAGAAATGGGAAAAGGAACCTAGTCAGGAGGCCTACTGGTGGGACAGGAGCTAGTGAGGGGAGAGGGATCCAACAAAAATAAAATAAAATAAAAAGGTCACCCAGGAACACATGGCAGTGACACACACTTGATATCACCCAAGATCCCATTTCCATTACACCAATGGAATGGGTTAACCAAAATGTACAACAAAATATACAAACTAAGGGAGTGGGCAGGTCACCACATAAGCAAACTAAACTCAATAATAACTGCCCAAACAAAACAATTTACTATAACAAAAAATAAAAAGGAACAAAATAGCGATGTAAAGCAAACAAAAGAACACTTGCCCCAAACAAATATCTAAATTATACAAAAAATCAGAAATTAATCAAAATTAACCATTGAAATTAAATGGGCAATTAAGGTGGCTGAAGCAAATACATTAACAAAAGAAAACAAAATAATACATTTTATCCAAAAATAAGGGAGTATTAAAATGATATGACGTCACATGATACACCACCGGTGAACTTGGCCAGCTGATGAGCGTTACCTGTTTGCAGAGTCTGAAACATGCACAGATAGGGGAGGGAGAGAGAACGTTAGTTACGTATTGTAACTCCAGATTCTATGAGTATAGGCGCAGCCCTCTAAGAGCTATCGCTATTGGGTTTATCCCTCGCGCACCTGCGCAATCCTGAGAAAAAATAGTCAACGACCCCCCATGGGGAGCCCCACCTACACGGTGTTTAAATAACCGTGCTGACCTACAATCAGCTCCCAAAAAGAGGCTTTTCTTTTAGCCACAAGGAACCAGTGGGGCCCCTAGCTTAGAGGGCTGCACCTATACTCATAGAATCTGGAGTTACAATACGTAACTGACGTTCTATATCGTATAGGCTACGCCCTCTAAGAGCTATCGCTATTGGGATAAGGGCGTAGCAGGATATAGTCCATGCCACACTGGTGCCAAACAGTACCACAAGCACAGAAATACCCGCCATTTAAAATAACCACAGCTCCATCCATGCCCAACCAATACGCCGTGCGTAATGACGCAGTCCACATTCCCCAGAATGCACTGAGGAGAAAGGAAGTTGGGGAGAATCAAGCCCGCTGTGATGAATGAAGACGAGCGTTACGTACTGTAACAGTCCAAATAAATAACAGAAACGGAGCAAAAACATGAGGAATGATGAAGTCTCGCATTGCAACAGAGGAACAAAGTAGAGACGAGAATAACACATCACTCTGACAGAACACTCAGAACAGAGTGAGTCATGGAAAACTGGGACACATCCCGGAGATAAAAGCGAACAAAAGAGCAGGGGGAAGACCAAGATGCCGCCGCGCATATGTCTCCAACCGTCATTCCTCCATGTAAGGCTGTGGAGGACGCGATTCCCCTGGTGGAATGCGCCCATTCAATGGCACTGGTTTTGCGCAGTGCGTAAAACCAGTGCCAAATCCCACTGAGGAGCAAAGGAGCGAGACACAGGTCGATTTCTCCGCACACCCCTCAGAAAACGCTTCAACAGCGGGTGACTGAAGACTGATCTGTCACCAAAACCTTCGTGACATGACGAAACAGCCGCAGCATAAGTTTTAACCGTGCTGAAAGCCAGATTCCTGTCAACCAGTGTTTGCAGGAAAGAAAGCACATGAGGCAGAGGTCACGCAGTGGGGTCCAAATCCCTTTCTACGCACCAGCGTTGAAAATATGCGTCTTTCAGATCCACTGACACACAGTAATCTCCGAGACGCACACATTCCAGCACTCTCTTGATAGTCAGCATGTGGAAAGGTCTGACCATTATTGATTTGTTGAACAGGGACAGATCTTTTTGGGAACCAGAAAATAACGGGAGTAAAAACCCCAGTTTTCCTCTCCGCGGGGAACTGTGGAGATTGCATTTTTTGCCAGAAGTTCCTGCAACTCTGACTGGAGAGCTAAACGCTGGCCCAGCGATGACAGGACCGTCTCCACAATCCCGTTGAAACGGGGAGGCGGAGAGGCAAATTGCAGGGTGTAACCCCTGCTTATCAGCCTGCTCATCCAGCTGTCCATCACGCAAATGCGCTGCCACACCGAGGAGCGCTCGGAGAGCGGGCGTACATTTTCCTGCTGTGCTGTCGTTACAGAAACGAGCTGCGACAGAGCCCTCACCCTGCACCCGGGGCGGGGAAACCCCAGCAGTGACCCATGGGGGGCTGCTGACGAAAGGGCTGACAGGGAATCCCCGAGAGCTGCGTTGCAACGGGGGATTGACCTGAAGCCACGCTAGCATTAACAGCAGAGACTCTTTCAGCGCTCCCACTCTCTGATGAGAGGAAGGAGCCACTGCGCACAGGCTGGAGTGTGTGTGTGCTGTCCACACGAGGCGCACGTGCGGCTCTCGTGGGCTCATTGTCACACAGTTTGCCATTAGAAGCACGTGTGGGGAACATGTGAGTAACTACAGCTGCATCAGCAGAGACAGGTGTAGGTTGTTTGTGTGGTTGGCGCATTGCCCAGCTCCGTGGCCAGTTCAGGATGCATCAGAGGATCTGCCGCAATTTTAAGAATGGTGGAAACCAGCAGGGCGGTGTTGTTCGCCACAGCAGAAGCTTGGAAGGCACACTGGTGGATCCGGTCTGCCAACCGAGCGATATATTGGTGGGAGATGTCAGTACGGGCCGCCGTCCGGCTGCTGTACTGGCACGTCCGACCCCAAAAAATGTGGTGAGGTTTTCCTCTAACTGAGGTACAGCGGGGAAACCTCAGTTGCTGAAACCAGCAACTTTGGTAATGGGCACATATGTTGACACAGGTGCCTTAAGGGCCTTCGGATCCGCCGCAGCGCCTTCTTGGTACTTCCGGATTGGCGAGACCAGCCCGCCGATCGATGGCAGGGTGGTGGTGGGAAGGGAACCTGGGATCCCCATTTCAGGTTCCCCCGGGATGGCACATCCTCCCTCAGCGTGCTCCAGCTCTTCCAGCTGGAAGAGGGGAGCGACAAAAGAACCGGCATGGGAGAACTCGTCCGAGACATCAAGCATCAAACTCCAAAGCTTCCTCCACAGAGTATGTCTCTCGCAGAGGCCAGACATCGTCCGCTGCTGCTGTGAAGAAATCAACCCGCCGCTGCTTCTCTGCAGGAGGAAGGAGCGCGCAGTAAGGACAGGAGGACCGTGGGATCGAGGCCAAGCCAGCGTGCTGAGCTCCCAGACAGACCTTGCTGCGGGTGTGGAGGTCGGAGCTGAGGACGCGGCCATCCGAGCAGGACGGACACAGCCTTTCATCCCCCGAGGAGGCTACCGTCGCCGCCGACATGGTGAGTTATCCTCTTATCTGGAGCTGATTGTAGGTCAGCACGGTTATTTATACACCGTGTACGTGGGGCCCCCCATGGGGGGGCGTTGACTATTTTTTCTCAAGACTGCGCAGGTGCGCGAGGGATAAACTCTGACACAAGGGAGTAGGTTTGATTTGGACATTGGTGGGAATAATAAAACTGCTCCAAGGCAGCACTCCTGAAAGATGATGTTTTTTTGCATTTGCAATCATAATAAAAAATAAATAAATCAAACATCAGTAGGCCTAATTTTCATGTTTATAATGCATATCTGAATATCTGAGGAGAATATGCATTCTGTAATGTTATAGGTTAAAGCAACTAATGAAAGACAAGGAGGCAACTTAGAAGAGTTCTCATCTGTAGTGTAACTGTGCATCATACTGTACATCAACACATCAACAACATTGTAAATAAAAATTCTGAAATACTACATATATATATATATATATATATATATATATATATATATATATATATATATATATATATATATATATATAAAGGTTTATCACTGATACTCACATACACGCAGATTAATGTCCATTGCGCTATTCCTATTTGAAAGAACCAAACACATTCCTATGCCTTTCAGAACAGAAATGAACTGCTGGCAGATTTCTGTCAGGTCAATGTTGTCCAGTTTTTCCTGATGGACATGGCACACTGCAAGATTGTTCAGTCTTACTTGTGGCATGGTGGTTCTCAGCAATGTTTTAAGCCTCCTAAGAGCACTGACACTACTTTCAGCCTCAGCTGATGAAACTGGGATGACTAAAAGCAGCCTGACGAGGGATTCAACCTGATCAAACAAGCCTCTCACTTCAACTGTAAATCCTCTCATATGTCTGCCACTTCAACACTAGATTTGAAGTGTATTTGGACCTAAACATGGCTAGTTGGCTCTGGGTACTGATCAACAATGTCCTTCACTTCTCCAGTCAGGAGAGTTTCCTCCAGCTTCTGCAAGACATCTAGATCTGGTTGGTTGAACATCTCCTCAAACTGAATATGTACACTATCTAGCATTTTATAGAACTCTGTTCTATAATGCTCCTCAGCTGACTTGGGGGTGTGCTGGCTCACTTCACTAGTGAATCGTTTTGGTGGCTTTCTTTGGTGAGGAATCTGAATGGGCTCAATCCCAAGGGAGTCAACCATTGCCACTGCTTTCTCAAAAACCTCATGAAAGCTCTCCTCATTTCTTTTGCCATGTACAGTAGATCTGACACACTGTATGGCACTTCTCATACCTGCAACAGTTTCAATCCTTTTTTGCAGGGATGTGCTCAGACACTCCAGCTCCTCTATCACTTCTAATGCCAGACAAAGTCCAAGTACAGTTTTCCCTTTCTCAAACCTCTCTCGCAGACCATTTGCTCTCATGCCTGTGTTAGACCCACCTGATGCCATCTCCTCCAAGCTAGACAAAACACGTTCATACTGAGACAGTACTGCTCTGATAGCTTTTCCTCGCATTGTCCACCTGGTTGGACAAAGTGGTATATAGGTACAATAACATGAAATACATGTCACATTCTGACTGCAATGTACTGTATGTATAATATTACAACATTTGAGATTAGCTGCCAACATAAATCACTCTCATGATAGGAATATGCAAGTGTAATCTGTTACAAGAGTTAGAACTATGACCATAAAAACTGTGGTCCACTTCAGTACTCAGTGCTAAAATGCTTGTTGACTTTGACAACAGAAACGTAGACTGTGAGACTGATGAGTAAGAACTGCTTCTGCTCCTTCATCCAGACCAGCTTCATGTTCACCCGACTGTCAGGGTTATTGTACTCCATCAGAAACTGCTCGCCGCCGTAGTCAAAGAACGTTTTTTTCCACACCACGTGATTTTAATGGTCCCTCTGAATTTACAGCTGTGGAAAATATGTTCTTGAATTTTCCCGATTGTTTGCTCAATGTCCCTAGGTATAGTCATGACAGCGAGCTAGCCAAGTACTGAGACGTACATCATCCCTGGCTTTGAATTCCAAAAGCTGAAATAGATTGCCATCTTGTGTTTCATGGCCTCGCAGTGCTATGCCCTGCCTGGCAAGGTACTGTATTGATCTTACAATATTTTGCAGGCAGTGCCTAGCATCCTCTTGTTGCTGTGTCCATGCACTTGAGAGCTGTGAATCTATTGGGCTTCCCTCTTGAGCACTAACTGTCATGGCATGATGGTGGGATTTTCTATTTTGTAGTGCATTCTTCCAATTATTAAATCCCTTTGACGAAAAAGCAGGGTCTGCCTTTTTTGGACAGTGTGCTTTTCTTTATAGTGTATGTGTTCACAGTGAAAACAGAGAACCCCCTTGATGTAGGGGCTATACTGCAGCCATGGATACTGCTTGAACCAACTCTCTTGAAAATGGAGGATCTGGTGTGGCGCTGTTGAACTGGAATGTAATTTGGGTGAGGTTGGTTTGGCTTGTTGAGAATATATTCCTAATTACTGACACTCTCCCTGACCCTCTCCCTGCTGCTCTCTCCAGGTGGATCAGTTCCCTTATGAAGAAATCACAGTATACATTTCACCATTCTATAGCAACTACTGCAAACACATACACACTAGTAATAGATTGTTATTCAGGCCATCATCACACTAACATTTGACACAATGCTGAATCTCATGACTAACATATTCATCATTATTTAACCTCACCTGTGAATTTCCAGCCTCTCCTTCATCTCCTACAGCATCTCCTCCAGCTTCTCCTTTTCTACTTCCTCCATCCTCCCCTACTTAATATCCTCCAGCTTCTCCTCCTGCCTCTCCTCCTTCATCTTCTCCAGCTTCTCCTCGTCTATCTCCTCCAGCTTCTCCTCTATCTCCTCCTGCCTCTCCTCCTTCATTTTATCCAGCTTCTCCTCCTCTACCTTCTCTGGCCTCTCCTTCTCCATCTCCTCCAGCCTCTCTGCTGTCTGTCACCTGACAAAAATATGTAGATGCATGACATATGAACAGATATATGAGGGGATACAACAGGGATACTGTTATTGTCTGAGTAAAAAACTTTCACACAATTATAATATGTAATTTATTCCCCCAAAATATGGATGTATAAAATCACATGAGCATCTGGAATCTGTTGTTTTATTGAATTTTCCCCACAATTTTTTTATTAGTTTTTTAAACAGTTGCTCCCTTCCACACAAATAAAACATGAAAATAATAAGTAAAAATAACTTAAAAAGTGTATCCCTTTGGCATTAAATATTGGCTTATATTCAATATCAGTATTCTACAATATATACCCTTTAAGTAACTTACACTTTGACTTCTAAAGAAGTGTCCATCTTCCGTTTCTTCGACATCCTTGACATCCTAATTACCGAGCACACGTGCACGCTTGCACACACACACACACACACACACACACATGCAAACAGACACAAATATAAATGTTACTGCAAATGACATCACTGATATTAAAATCTGTCTCGCTGACGTGACCCAAGGCAGAACTTACACTCGCAGTTGCAGATGCACTGTGGCCTCCTGTCGCTCCTGTCCTGGACGATTAGCAGGTTGCAGGCATAGACTGTATATAAGAAATGGACGTAACATCCGTGACGTCAACCATTGGTTTGTGGACTGCTGCTCGGAGGCCAATAGTATCAGATCTGAGTAGCGCCATCTTGAAAATTTTAGGTGCATGCCGGGAAAAATAAAAACATGGATTCTACTGATATGGGCATCAGGAGGGGCAAGAGGACAGAGCGGGGGAGGTTGCGAGGGCTGGATCTACCACAATCTACACCAGCAACCTGGTGATGCTAACCAAGTTAGCTGTTACGACTAGCTATAACCACAAAACTCCAGAGAAAACTGTCGGTGTGAAACAAGTTCACGGCTATTATCATACAGTCTATCTGTCCGCCCTCCTGAACCTGTGAATCAATCAACCTGTCAATCACGACGTAGCCACGCCCTAATGTATACCCTGCTTTATCGTCAAATATAAAATCAGAGAGGCCAAAATGTCACAAATGAACATCATACTGCATTGAAGAAGGCTTTAAACTAGCGATTGAGACCATAAACACATTTTGAAAACGTTTACTGAGGTTAGAAATCAAGTGAGAAGTTGGTGAAATCTCCATTGACTTGTATAGACGGAAGTCCTTTTGACACCAAAACGGTCGCCCCCTGGTGGCCTTCTGATAGAATGCAGTTTTAAAGTTACTTCCACGTTGGCCTCATTTCATAGGACCAGAACTCCCCGCCTGGTTGCAGGTAGCTTTTACAAGCCGATGGAGTGACAGTGAGGACGGCCAATCACATGTACGTTTGCGGGAAACTGCCAGAGCCAATCGGAGAGCGATATTTAGGTTAGAGGCAGGACTTCTAGCAGAGACCGACTGTTAATTCTTTGTGTACCATAATCATTGGCAAAACACTATGGACAGCGGGTGTATCGATATTGATTACACAGTAGTGGCATTAATTATATAGACGGTGGCGGCCCACCGTCTATATCAGGGGTCGGCAACCTTAGGCACGCGTGCCAAGGTTGGCATGCCGCAGCATAGTCATTGGCACACTGGCAAAAGCAGTATCCTCTCGGCAGCATTTAAAATCACCTGTCAACCATGGCACCTGCTCTATGCGTGGCCTGTCTTCTTTAGTTTAACTGACAGCGTGCCCTCCCACCCACATTTCCCACAGCACTGCAGGCCGCTGTCCTACACACATCTCCCACAGAGGGCCCCGGGTTCAGATAGGTAGCTGATGGCAACGCCGCTACCTCTCTGAACCGGGGCCCTTGGTGTTGGTCCGGGGCGGGGGGTGCGATGCGATCGGTCTAATAAGTGGCAACACAGAGCTATAAGGACGTTTTGCTCTCACATGCGCTGCATTTATAGTCACACAAACACACACACACACGTGCGCAGTCACTCTCTAGTGCGCACTCTTGCTCACTCACTCCAGATTCCAGGAGATTGGATCTTATTTGCGGGCGTCAGGGAGCCGCTATCAATATGCGGTAGAGTTGGGATGTCTTGCACTTGAACTATAGCGTCCTGTAAACAGCTGTGTCAAGCACGAGCTGCACGCTCCAGCTGTCTGCAATTAATTACTGATGAGCTGTTACTGCTGTACGATGTACAGAGAAAGAAAAAGAAAAGCAGAAAGGTTCACATACAGGTGGCAGACGTGTGTTGAACAGATGTATTTCAGACACTAGTTGCTGTGATGTTTCAGTATTTACAGACCAAACTGACCCGCAGCACATGTTGAAGCTTGGCGTGTAAAAGTGCATCGCTGCAGCAGTGACACACGTTGTGAGCACAGATCCGATTACTAAGATCTACTAACTTTGTTGTTTTTTTACATTATAATAGAGAACAAAGTTCCAGCATCTTTGTAATAATAAGGACCTGTCTAAATGAATCTCCTCTGGGTGTCATCCTGCTCCAGTTTACAGCGCGTCAGTCCGTGGTGAGAGAGGAGCAAAGCCACATTCTGTCAGTATCCTTGCATGTTCATTGACACCTGCTGGACATTTTGTGTGTTTGCAACCATGTGCTTTTGTTTGTTTTGGGTAATGACTCCGCCCTCACCTGTCATGCTTCCATGTGGTCATTGTCGGCCATTTTGTGCTCACCTGTACTCCGTTAAGTCCTAATGATTAGGCCTACTTATTCTGTGCTCTGTCAGCCCCAGTTTGTCAGATTGTCCCAGTCTTTTGTTCTGAGCACATCTACCGTTGTTACCTGCTTTGCCTGTCTGCCAACCTGCTTGTTTGTACTCTGCCTGTTAACCTGGTTTTTGGATTTTGCCTGCCGATTTGGATTATCTGCCTGTTTGGACTGCTTATTTGGACCTGACCCTTGCCTGCCTCTAGACCACTCTTTGGACTGCCCTCTAGTTTGTCAGCTCTTCTCCTGTTTCAGTTTTGTGGCCAAGAGCCTGCATTTTTTGTTGAGTTTTTCACCGTTTGACGGGACATTCTTTGTTGGAGTTGTTTTTTGACTTTTTCTGTTCAATTAAAAACTCTTGAATTTGGAACTTTCTGCATTTGGGTCCGAACTTTCTACAAAACCTGACACATTCAAATAAATAAATACATAAGTCAGCTTCTAAAATTGAAATGTTGATGTTTCATGAGGATAGCAGCATTCTGATATAATATGCATTTTTTGTTTGATACACTGATGTACTGTGGTCTCCATTTTGACATTTCCTCCCAATGCAATATGTTTTAAATGAGTTACTGAAAGCAGTGTTTTGAAAATGGGATCTGTACATAATTCCTAAACCCTTGTTGTAAATAATGGGAAAATATCTTTAAAATGTTCTTCCATGTAGCCTATATGGATGTTTTTGTATTTTGTATCATAATTTAACTTAAGGTTTTAACTTATTGTTGATTATGGCACACTCATTAACAAGAACATTAAAACTGGCACTCTATGTCTAAAAGGTTGCCTACCCCTGGTCTATATAATCCACCTGTGTCTCTGTCTCTGATGCATACAGAGGGCTCAGCTCCGCTCCCGCTGAGACCGAGCAGAGGACGAGAGGCTAAAATTAACCTCTGTTATAGTTTTCTCTCATTTCTCATCGCTGCTCTCCGGTTACTACTTTATTCCTTCTCACTGTTCCGTGTAAAAGGTCCGGACACTGAACAGGGGGACAGAGTTGTCCCGCCAGTAAGCGGCTACAGAGGTAGTCACAGAGCCAGTGTTTCAGTTTCATTGGTGACTGTGTTAAATGGTGATTTCACATTAGTTTTCAATCCTTTTTAAATACATACTCATCTGTGTTTACGATCTAAAGTTAAATTGTGTTCATGTTATACGAACAGGACTTAACTAAAGCATGTTTTTTGGGAAATACCGTGGTCATTGTGGCTGCTTTTACAGCCTATAGGACTTATGGAGAGATGCGCTACAGCGCAGCCAGGTATGGTGCGTAATGAAGATTTCAGAGCGATCTTCTTTGGTCAGAACCAAGGAGAGTGATCGCGGGTAGGTCCGTCCTATGCACTGAAACGTTATAAAATGCAATCAAATATTTAAGGAGCATCAAGCAACTAAAATCTGTATAAAGCATAGGTAATATAGCAGTATATCAGTCAGTCATTATTATTAAGTTAATCAGTGATCTACTAACGTTTGTAATTTAAGGCCCACCCACAATTGTTCTGGCCCATCCAAAACTGAAATCCTGGCGCCGTGCCTGCTCCTCAACAGACTAATCTCCATCGGAACCTCGCACACACCCCTTGACTGGTATAATTCCTACCTTTCAGGCCACAATCAGTTCATCCAACTCCAATTCTTCAGTTCCCAGCCGTCCCCCGTCACTACTGGTGTGCCCCAGGGCTCTGTCCTGGGGCCCCTACTCTTCATCATCTACATCATTCCCCTCTGCTATATCTTCCACAAATATGACATCCATTTCCACTGCTAGGCGGATGACACCCAGCTCTACCTCTCCAGCAAACCCAATTCCACTCTCCCACCTTCTTCCCTCACTGACTGCCTCAGTGAACTCAAATCCTGGTTCTCTGCCAACTTTCTCAAACTTAACAGTGATAAAACTGAAATCCTCCTAATTGGCACAAAATCAACTCTTGCCAAATCCGACAGTTCTTCCCTCACCATCGACCACTCCTCTGTCTCCCCCTCCCCTCAGGTTAAGAGTCTGAGTCATCCTCGACAGCACGTTATCTTTCCAATCACATATCAATAACATCACTCGGTCTGCATATTTCCATCTACGTAATATCAATCGCCTCCGCCCCTCCCTCTCTGCCCACTCCACTGCTATTCTTGTACACAGCCTTGTCACCTCCTGCATCGACTACTGCAACTCCCTTCTCTTTGGTCTACCTCACAAATACCTCCAAAAACTCCAACTGGTTCAGAACTCTGCAGCTCGGATCGTCACCAGAACCCCTTCCATCCACCACGTCACCCCTGTTCTGCAGCAACTCCACAACCTTACCCCTCCTTATCTGTCTGACCTCCTCCACATCGCCACCCCTTCCCGTTCCCCCGACTCTGGAACTCACTTCCTCTGGACATCAGGAATCTTGACTCTCTCCCTCTCTTCAAATCGAGGCTAAAAAAAACTCATTTATTTAGAACTGCATACCCCACTTAACTTGAATCACTACCTCACCCTACTCTGTTCTGTCTGTTCTACACTTTTATCTGTTTTGTTAATTATTGTTTTGTTTATTATTTACTGATTTGTTTATTAATTGTATGGTGTCTTCGAGTGCCCAGAGAGGCAAATAAAATGTATTCTTCTTCTTCTTCTTCTTATTATTATTATTATTAATAAAACAAACCAGGCGGTACACTGGAGCATGGCAGACTCTGTTGCTGCTCTGTGAGGGTAAACACCTCAGACCCGGAAGTGATGCGTCAGGGGAGAGTGCAATGGAAGAGATGGTGGAGGATTGCCACATTTATATCCAGCGGCCCCAATGATTAGTTACCAGCTGCGCTCAATTAAATTACGCAACAACGCAAGGAAAATAACCGCAGTCCTATGCTGCTACATGTTGTTGCAGCCTGTCAGGTTCAGGTATGATAGAAAAACTCTGGTCCCCAGAGGATGAACAATTTTTTAAATTCGTATGACCCCATGAACGTTACTCCTGCGCCCCTCTTAAGACAAAGTTGATCAAGTATTTTTAGTTCCACTAAAAGGAAGGTAAAATTACGATTTTTTTTCAACTTGATGTATTTCCCATAAATGTGGCTATTGTGGCTCTATATGTCAAGCTAATTTAGCTCTCTCCAGCTCTGTTGTAGAGATTCCAGTGATTCACAAAAGGATGCACAACCATGCAGAAAACAACAATCATCGGGACAAGCTGCTGAGACTCCTACATCTTTCCAGATAAACATGTTTTTTACATGAATAATTTTAAAAGCTTGTTTTTTCAAGTCTGAACAAAGGTATACACAGCCATGAATATCAGATGTAAGGATGTCAAGTAGGCTTATGACAAGCTAAGTATAATCAGCAAGAATACAAAAAGACTGAAATAGAGCACTTATCATTGCCTCTGTTATGATTACTGACAAGCTTAGTGCTTCAAAGGACTAAAATGAAAGCAAATGTGAAAAGTAAAAAAGAAATCCTGGCAAAAAAAGGAAGACGCACATAAGGCTTGCATAGCAAGTTTGATGCACTGTGACAGGTCTTTTTGGGCAAGGTGACACTGTAAAGAAAATTGAATGTGCCATCTGGTACATCAGAGGGAGAAAGAGATTCTAGAGGAGAGACAGAGGGAGACAGAGGAATAGACAGGGAAACAGGGTGAACACAGAGACAGATCGCTACAACAGTGTTTAGCTGCTGACTCTGTTCTCTATCACAGAGCTGCTGTCTGCTCGCTGGATCGACCGAGCAGTGCTGGCCTCCTGCACTGCTCCACTTCATCTAAATAAAATGATAATACAACTGCACTCTCGAGTCCCATCCCTTCTCTCTACAGTGATAAACAGCCCGTTGACTGTGGATTCACTGTCATGTACTATCCGCATCTGATAAAGCACTGGACTTTCTCTTGTGGCAGTAGGATAACAAGTATTAACTTAACACTTTGCCTTTTTTTTTCTTAACTGCACTCTGTTATTGCACTTTTATTCAAGTATACTGTGACACAAGTATTCTAATGGGTATTATAAGCGAGTTCCTGAATGTTGCTAGAAAACACTAACAGATGCAGGCTTGACTATTATCATAAATTCTCAAACAGTGTCCTTTAGTTACTTAGACTGTGGATAGAACCAGACCTTTGATGCAGACCTACAATAGCCTCCTGAATCATCTGGTGTGATTGACTGTTTAGCTGACAGTGCTGTCAGCAGCCAGACAGAAGACATGTGGTGATGTGATGTGCTACGCTTTTGTGCACCAAAAGCACTCTGTGTGGGAATCTACATTTTTACATATCACGAGTCTAACAGGTAAAAATTAGACTCATGTAGGCAGTTACAAGGGTTCAGTGTGGTGCGATGGACTGCAGAGGCATGATTAACATTTATCATAAATCATAGGTCAGATTGTGTGTATTGAAGAAAGAAACATCAGTAATATTGAGTATAAGAATGAAAAACATGTATCATAAAAAAACATAAGAGATTGCTCCTGTCTCTCTTAAGAGACTTCAGACAGAGGCTGAACTGAGGGGCTATGTAAACAATATTCCAGTTTAACCCTAGGATAAAGATACAGACCTGGAAGAGTATATGATATGTCTTCATTGCTGTGCATTTGCTGCAAGACTTTGTGTGTTTTTGTTGATAAAATCACCAAAGTTTCGATAGATTGACGTTGCATCAGAATGACCTGGCCCTGAGACCATTTTCAGCACCACTAGGACCCAATTTCCTTCGCAAAATCTCCAACTTGCTTTGGGGTGATTTGTTTCAATGAACTTCCCAGCTTATTGGGCCTCTCCTCTCACTGTGCTCTGAGAACTAAAAATACTACACAGCTGGCCAAAGCAATGTTTAAGGTCTGATAAACACCAAACTGCCATACTTTTGCTTGTGCTGGTCATTGCACCTCCATGAAAATAGGGCCTGGTGAATGGCACATAAAGAATAGAAACACAAGGGGTCTGCAAACCCCCACTTGATCACCTACATGTCTGACTGTAGATTTTGCCCTTAATATCATTCAGTATCCATACAATATCATTCAAGCTGGGTGAGGGTGAGAGTCAGCCATGCTCCCCTCTGAATGCTGGGATCAATGAACTTCATCTCATCAGTGGAGCTTTATAACAACGTAGCGAGCCAGTGCTCCTTGCCATTTGGCCACTGAGCTATTTGTTGGGCTAAAGCTAAATTTTGTGTGACTGACTGTAGTTACTTTGTTTTTTGATAGCTCATTCATACAGCTCAGGTTAACTCTAGGGTAACTTATAGATAACTTTTAAGGATGTTCTTCTTTTCTTCTGTTTTGTGTTTTTCTGTTTCATTTTGTAGCACAAGGGCGCCTTTATTTTCTAGTTAGTGTGGGGATGTGTTTATTTTGTCCATTGAGACTCTGATGTCTTACTTGTTTCTGTTACTGCAATTTTATTCTGTAAATTTTCTATTAATAAATGTTACACAAAGTGTTTCAGCAACCCTTTCCTATTGTCTTTTTTATGCAAATAGCTTGGGCAAACTTGTGTTACTCCATGTGTTGCCCTAGACAGTAGAGGTCATAACACCAGAACCTTACATCGTACATCATTTGCATACTGAGCCCCTGTGCACTGTATTGAAGCATCTGCATACATTATGTTTCTCTACTCATTTATTCTGTTTTTTTCCTTTTTTTGCCACCCATCTGTACATTGGGGTGACAGGGTGATTGTTTTGGAGACCTGTAATTTCTGAGCTTTTAAGCAAAAAAAAATGGACCGTTGCCTCCTGCTGCCTATGCAATATCATGCAAACTTATCCATAAATGCAGCTTTAACACTGACTGAGTCATTGAGCTGTGAACATCCCAAAACAAATGGGACTGTAAGCAGCTTGCTTTGTTTCCTCTTTTTCACAGTGTAGAGAGAAAAGCGCTTCACCTGCTCTACTGCCTCTTAAATAGTCTTTATGAACAAATAAATGTGTGAAATCTGGGCTATAAAACACTTAACAGTGTTAAGGTATGGGGGAGACAAACACTGGGCGATTATTCACTGCAAAGAAAAACACCTCAAAGAAAAATGTTCTCATTTGCTGGCTGTGACATGGAAAATATAAATGGTGGTGCTGCTGCTGCTCTCACAATAACCCTTATGATCACATGCAAATTAAAAACAAACCTATTTATATTTTGCTGCTGGGACTCCACTGTGGAACTGCACGTTTCATTTCTCCCCTCAGTCACAATGAGAAAGAGTAGTGAAGATTTTTTTTATTAGACATAGTCATTAGAACATTCATATCAAACCCACCAGTCATTGATATTCATTTGCTACAGACTCTGTTACAAATTCAAAATGTCACAGTGAAATTTAAAACAGCCTGAAAGGCATGTTCATTATTTTCTTATTGAAGTGTTGTGGTTCATTGGCTTGGAGATTCTGGCTCCTGAGGGCTGTAGAGCCCGCTGATATTTGTTCAAACTCATCTATCAGATGTTTAATTAAAGTTATTAGGAACCACAGGTGAATCAGTTCATTAGCAGTGAATTGTGTTTTCATATTCTTGCAGTAACACACAGGAGTCTCACTCTTGAAGAACAATGCTAGTTGTGCAGCACTGGAAGATAAGACAACAAGCCCAGTCCTGCTTTTATTTGTTCTTTTTCTTGCCAAGTAGGGGTAAAGGTGAACTAGGTGGTTGAACATAGTGCTAGAAAGCAAAGATGCTCCATCAACTTTTAAATGGCCATAAAAGAGGTGCCCAGTGTGCCAATTTCATTAACAGAGACCAAGTGTGGAGCTGAATGTTCAGGCAAGTCAAGGTCAGTTCAACAAACTTTAAAACTCTTAATGCAGGTTAATCTAATACGATGTTCATCAGAGGTGTTTCTGCAGAAAACATTAGCATTCACTACCTTGGCATTTGCAGAATAATGGCATGTTGATCTTGCCTTCATTTACCAATATTGTCTTTGGTCAGTTGCTTTTAGGACATCGACCTTCTGACACCTGACCAAGAACACACATGTACACAAGACAGCTGGATACACACTTGTCCCACTGGTGAACTGTGGTACTACAATGAAAAAACGATCTGCCGCCCCAAAGCATTATCCACCACATACCACCATAAGAAGTGTCAGGGACCAATCAGTGAGGCAATGGAAGACAGGAATATATTAAAATATATTCAAAAATAGGGTTTTATTTACTCAAAAAATTGAATCTTTTACAAAAAACAAGGCGATTTATTAACTAAGCCTATGAAAGAGGTCAACAAAAGATAACTATACTCATTAAAGCCGCAAGCGGCGATGGCGGGCCCTCGCTCACCCATGCCACCGCAGGGCCTGAGGCATGGCGGGGCTGTGGCGTGAAGCAGAAAGTGAGAAAAAACCTGGAAGGAGGCCAAAAAAAAATAATGTTTCGTTCATCCAGTAGGGGGCAGTCACAGGTAGTTACACATGGTCTGGTGTGGTCTGGCGTGTTCAGGGCGGCCACTCATCAGTCATGTGAAGTTTGGAGTGAATTGGACAAAGCATGAAGGAGTTATGAGAGGTTGATGGTTCATCCACCAGGGGGCAGTAATGGGATGCATGCAGGTGTGTTCAGGGTCAGTCCCTCATCACACGTGAAGTTTTGTCGAAATCGGACAATGTTGATGCAAAAAATAGCACTTCCTGTTTCCACTAGGGGGGCGACATGAGCGACACCCCTATCAGATGGAAGAGGTCTCCACCCTGGACCTGTGTATCAATTTTCATGATGATGAGTTATGAAAGGTTGATGGTTCATCCACCAGGGGACAGTAGAGTGTAACAAAACACAAGCGGTTGCGTTCAGGGTGGGACAGTGATTACACATGTGAAGTTTTGTGGAAATCGCACAATGATGATGTAAAATATGGCACTTCCTGTTTCCACTAGGGGGCGACACGAGTGAGATCGCCTATGAGCGAATGGAGACGTTGAGGTCGGCACCCTGGACCTGTGTACCAATTTTCATGATGATACAAGTTCAATAAAGCCATCAAAAAGCCAAACGTATTTTCATGGCGAGGAATTGATGGTCGCCGCGTCGCCACACGGACGCCATTACTCGTAGCTTCACAGTCTTCATAATGTAGCTTCACCAACTGGTTCTAAATGAAGTTGATGGGGCAAAGTATGTAATCTTAATTAATCTTAGTTAACTTCCTGTTACCACCGGGGGGCGCTATGAGTTACGTGGGAAGTTAATATATCGGGACGTTCAGGGCGGAGCCATCATCATGTCCAGCAAGTTTGAAGCTGATTGGATGAAGTGTGTGGGCGTGAGAGCCACTCGTATGTACATGGCGAGCACGCCAATATTAGTTGAGCCCTGGCAGACACGCCCTTTGACCTACGGATGCGCAGAGCACAACTTAAGCTCAGCTAGGTCTGGAGATGTTGCGTACCTAATTTGAACTTGATCGGGCGA
Source organism: Scomber scombrus (assembly GCF_963691925.1). Taxonomy (NCBI): domain Eukaryota; kingdom Metazoa; phylum Chordata; class Actinopteri; order Scombriformes; family Scombridae; genus Scomber; species Scomber scombrus. Next base: position 866,874 of record NC_084972.1, read on the forward strand.
ACGCTGTGGGAGGATTAATTTTAGGCGGGAAAAATCAAAACCAAAATGGCCGACTTCCTGTGGGGTTGAGGTCATGAGGTCAAGAGGCTTTTTGCATATGTGGGTATAATACACATGTGTAACGAAATTTCCCTATGGGCATTTTTGGACTTTGTAGGGGGCGCTATTTCGCCATCCTGCGTCAACCATGTGCGACCACCCAAAAATATCGAATTTCGGATGAGGCCGGACGTCCGTGCAAAAGTATAAGCATTTTCGCATTTGGGAAAGGGGCGAAATTGGGGCACGAAATGTCGGAATAATAATAATAATAATAAACATTACAATTTCAATATAGCATGTTTCCCCGGGGGTCTTCCATACCACATGATTACTTGATTACTTGATTACTTTGGGGTCACTTGCACTTTGGGGTCACTTGCACGTTGGGGCATGAACGAATTTCAATAGGGCTTTCGCAAGGCGACTTGCAGTCGCCGCTCGGGCCTTAATTAAAGATAGAAAATAATAAATAATAAAAGTAAAAATGAGAGATAAAAACAAATAAACTCGTATACGAGTATCAACAAGACCAGAATAAATGAATCAGTGTCCTAACTCAGCATTGATTGAATCTGTCCGTTATATTCAATATGCCATATATTCCGACAAGAGCATTTGGGATGTCTACTTTACACGTGAGGAATGGACATCCCATTAACCTTCAGTCGGTACATATTGTAAACTCCCTTCACAAAGAGAAAGGAGTTAAAGAATTTATGTAAAATAAAGGGAAGACTTGAAATTAAAAATACAAATAAAAAAACAAATAAAATATATGAATAATAAAAAAAGTCAAATAGAAAGGAAAAAGATAAGTAAATAAAATAAATTAAAATTAAAAAAAGGGAGGGGGATGGGGGGTGGGTTGATGGCCGCCCTTAATATTCTGTTCTCTATTTCCACTTTCTTAGTTTTTCCCCATTAGAAAACAATAACAATAATAATTATCATTATTATTATTTTCTCCCTAAAACAGACATATAAATCTAGATAAATAACAATTGATAAATACCATTTTCCATTTTCTAATTTTAAGTCTAAGGGACCATCTTAACTTTTGTTGGGTGATTCAATACCATTAAAATAATTAATAAAAGGTTGCCATATTTTGTAAAATGTATCTTCCCGTTTTTTCAGAGAGAATCTAATTTTCTCTAATTCCAGGTGTTTCATCACATCCTTCATCAGGTTTAGATGTGTTGGAACAGTCTTCTGTTTCCAGTTAAGCAAGATCAGTCTTCGCGCCAGTAGGCAGACAAATAACACCATACTACATTCCATCCCGGTTTGTATCCCATTAGAGTCTACTATTCCTAGAATTGTTGTCAAAGGGTCTAAGTCTAAGGGTCTTTTCAGAATTTGTGTCAGGACCTGAAAAATATTTTTTCCAATAGTTTGATATCCTTGTACAGTTCCAGAACATATGAGCTAATGATGCTGGGCTATGCCCACAACGTTCACATGAAGGATCTATTTCTGGGAACATTTTATTGAGTTTTTGTTTCGACCAATGTAGACGGTGAATCTTAAATTGTAGAAGACCGTGTCTCGCACAGACTGAAGATTTATGACTCTTTGCGAGAACCGTCTGCCATTGCACCTCTGTAATCTCCCGACCCAAGTCTTCCTGCCACGCCAATCTCAGATGGTCCATGGTTGTTGTGGATGTCAGCTGAGACAGTTTCTCATATATTTTTGAAATATTTCCTTTCATCTAAGGATTTAGTGACAGAATCGATTCCATTGAGGATTTGCATGGAGCGTTAGGATACAATGGGTTATTTTGTCTAATAAAATTTCTTACCTGCAAATATTTAAAGAAGTGTGACCGAGGTATGTTGTATTTCCTCTGCACCTGTTCAAATGTTGGAAACACCTTATCTACAAATCTTTAAAAAAAATAAACATAAAACATAAAAAAGTCACCTGTCTTCCTGATTAGGACATGGACATGGACATGGACATGCTGAAAGCAGAAAAACAAGAGAAAAAAATGGTTAAAATATTGTGCTCTGTCTAGAGAAACAGGTACATTTTCACCAGGGAATAGTCTGACAGACTGATATGGCAGAAACTGTTTCCATAGAGAGTCTTCATTAATTCACAGTACATTGGACAAGCCAGAGCAGAGCGTTGCTGCCTTGCCACAAATCACAGGAGGGTGACTGTGCATTTCACCAAGCGTGCTACCTGCACACCACAGAGACTCCTTATTTTTATGCTTTTAAGGATTTAATTGACTTTTTTCGGCCCCCCTTCTGGTGTCATCCCCCCTGCTGTCACAAACTTGGCTGTCTGTATGGTTAACTTTGATTTGCCTCTCTGCATGGATGATATGGTAAAGTCCCCAAGAAACTGCTTTATCTGACAAAACATACACTAAACAACACACAAACAAAACACTCACTAAAGCAGAAACCATGTGCATTTGCATAAGTCTTCCAATACGCACCATTACATAAAATAAAGCCGTAATATGCATGGTTACAAAAAGTAAGTGACAAGTTATTAAACAAACCTTTAAGGTGCTCTACAAACAATATTGACGGTTGTGCCTTCTCTTTTTTGAGTTTGTGGTCCCAAGTTGAGGAACAAAATCACTTAGAATCACTTTCAGTTTTCAGTCTGGTACTCTGGAGAGGTACCAGCGCTGAGGATCTGACCGAGACTCTTAAGAATGGTAGGAGGGCAGTCGAAATTAGGAGAAATATTGCATTTTCCACTGAAGATAAAAGGAACGATAACCATTTTTAAAATGTTGCCACCAGTTGAATGTGGTTAATGGCCGTGGGACAGAAGAGAGTCTTGCCACATGGTTTGGGAGCAGGACCTCATAGAGCAGACTGGCTTAGGCAGGTATTGCCACATTTAAAGACACTTAGGGCCTGATTTACTAAGATCCCAATTAGTGGGTACTAAATTGCGTGCACAGTGCAATAGATTCACGCACGTTTCATTTGCGTGCGTTTTGCAGGTGATCTACTAGAATAACTGTGTAAATGAAAACAGGTGCAACAGGTGCAGACAGCAGTATTTAAATGAGGGTTTTGTGTCTTTATGGAGAGTTTGGACGAGCAGAAAGCTGCAAGAACAAAATGAAATGTGATCAGGTTCTAGTGGAAGAGGTTAACTAATATATTGAGTTATAACAAAAACAAATATTACCAGAGAAACCCACATATGGGAGAATATTAGTGACAAAGTTAATGTTGTTAGTAAAACCACAAATATTACACTCCAAACATATTAACACAGGTGGAAAAACTCTGTCCTGTGTGTATTCTGTCATTGTGCCTCCGTCTCCTCCTCTCTACAGTAACAACAGTCATCTGTGCACAGTGTGCAGCTGGTTAATACCTGTCCTTCAAAGGTATTATTTATAGACGCAGGTAGTGTCAGAAAAATTACCTTCAGGTTTGGTAAATCACAATGTGTGTGCTAAATAACTCCATGGAAGATCTCACCACGTGGGGTAAAGATGATTCTGAGAAAGTTGATGGATCAGCCCAGAATTACACGGGAGGATCTTGTTAATGAACTCACCAAGAAAACTATTAGTAACACACTTCGCCATAATGGAATAATCCTTACAGGGACCATAGGGCCTTCACGCCTGTTAGCGCTCGGGCCCTAATAATCATTCACTCAGGTACAATAGGGCCTTTTAGCCTGTCAGCGCTTGGGCCCTAATAAACAACACAACAACAATAGGGTCCTTGCCTCCATCCAAAGCGGGACTCCTGTGGAGTCCTCGCCCTTTGCCTTTCGGCTTGGTCCCTAATTATTTTAGGCATCCCCATCTCTCTTATCTTAATTTACATATGGATACAGATTTACTCAGAGCAGATCTCTGCTACCTGCATAAACGTAGCCAAATAGACCAGAAAGTGGTGAAATTTTTCATTTTCGGTGATGTTTTAGACATCAGTCTTTTTTTGCCACGAGGGGTTGAGTGACAGATTTCACCTCCAACAAGGGTAACAGTGATGTTGGTCCTGCTGTGATCCAGCATATTTACATTTTCTGTCCATTAGCTACAGTTGGTTCAGTGCAGTATGTTGTGCTATAAATCCCCCTATATAAAATGTGGCCTTGTCCTGAGGTGTGTGTCTGTTTGTGTGTATGTATCATCAAGGGCATAATAACCTCATTTGTGTGCCTTTTATTCATTTTTCATTACTACACCATGGTAAACTAGAGGCAGGCTAAATGAGTGTTTATAAATGTTACAAACAAGATAGCATGTTTGGAGGCGTCTGCTTTTTTAGTGTGCATTTTCTATTTAATGAGGTAATTTGCATAATGTCTGCATTATTAAATTTGCCTACCTTGAGGAAAACTTCTGAAGCAGAAAAAAACAGCACGGTGGGAGAGCCATTCATCACAGAGGCTTTCTAAATGAATGTTGAGTGAATCAGGCAGTGGCTGCTGGACACTGTGTGTGTGTGTGTTGATAAGTCTGTGTCAGCATACCAGGAACTGGGAGGGTGGTATGGGTGTTATGGGAAATTAGAGTGGCCTGACGCAGCAGTGTGTCTGTGTGTGACTGGCGGGTTTCAGACAGTTCATGCAAACATATACACCAAGGAGCATATTGCATAAGGTCTATTCCAACACATTCTCACCAACAACTTGTCACATACATATGCTTGGTCAGGACCAGTGATGGGAATAACGACATTAATTAGTGTTTCCCCCCGTTACAATGCTGTTACCGTTACTGCCAAAAAAATGCAGCGTTACTTCTTCAGACCTCACTGAAGCGGTTTTCACCCCAACAGGCGCTTCTTTCTCTCTCTCTCTGTCTCCCTGCAAAGACTGGCTGCACTTAGAGGCAAAACCAAAGACAGAGTAGAGCGCAAATGAGACACAATCGCCCGGAATCTGGAGCGAGCGAGCAAGAGTGAGCTATAGAGAGAGACTGCGCGCGTGTGTTTATGTGACTATCAATGCAGCGTGTGAGAGCAAAGCGTCCTGATAGCTCTGTGCTGCTGCTTATTAGACCAATAGCACCCCTCCTCACCCGACCTTTTTATTTATTTATTTATTTCCAGTACAACTTTTCATTGTTATATTAAGATAAGTTTATATTGTTAATGCTTTTTGAGGAATACAATTAAATTGCTGCACATGTGCTACATGTACAATTTTATTAGTTACTTCTTTTTAGTACATTTCTTAAGCATAATTTAATTTTGAACGTGTTTTGGGCCAGCTGTTGTTGATTGGGGCAGCCAAATAATTTGACATATTTGAACAATTTTTTAAAAAGTAACGTAAAAGTTACTTTTCCTGGTAATTAATAACTTTGCCATTGATGTAACTCAGTTACTTTTTGGGAGAATTAATGAGTAACTGTAATTAATTACTTTTTCAAAGTAACGTGCCCCACACTGGTCAGGACCTCTTTAGCATCATTTTTCAACATGCGAGGTCTGATAGACTTCTTTAGAACTGCCATAATGTCTGAAATAGATGTCATGAGGCTGTAGCCAAATGTTCTCTACTGTGTTGAAAGTTGATGCATGAGTCAAGCAGACCACAGCCCCTTGTCTGCCAATGCATATGGCGCAAGACCGCTTTATAGACAATAGAATAGGCAGCAAAAAATGCTTTAAGCATTGTCTGAGGCCTTGGCTACAGGGAGGCACAATTGCAGCTGATTAAAATATATTCATGCAATATTAAACCAGATTATTTCTCATCTCAGGCAGATGGAAGATGTGATGCATGCTGTATATTGTTTTTCTGATGTTGGCTGACATTGATCAATATATAAAATGCCCTACGATCATGTTCAACCAACCACTTGTAACATTGTATAACTTAATTCAACTCAGTTTGAATGGTGTAATAGAATTTTTTGTACAAGAAGTTTCTCTGAAGAATCACAGATGACGGAGTGATGAATCTTAAGAATCTTATTGATGAGGTGAAGTTATTATGACACCTTTATGTAGGAGAGTTTAATCCTGGAGGGCGAGTTTAATCCTGGAGGGCGAAAGATTGGCTGATTTGAAAGATCTCAGATAGGATTGTTGCAGTAACTCATAAAACCTCCTAACCCTATGGGACCATCTGGCTGGGAGAGCATAAGGAATGCCTTGGGGGTGGAATACCACTGGTCAAAAGTATTGTCACACAGGTCAGATGATCCGCAACAGCCTTAAAACAACTGTGAACAGTGGTCATAACGTGAAAGATGCCCAGCAGGAAGACATCCTCCACAGCTGGGAGCTAGAACTGCAGCAGGAGCGTAAGGAGATCCTTGGGAAGGTACAGTATGAAAGAGACCAACAAATGAAGAGGTCTGAAGAGACAATTGAGAAGCTTCAGAAGATTCGGCTGGCCTACTAGCGTGCAGCTGACAGAGGTTGGAGCTTCATTCCTGACAACAGAGAAAGTCTACTGGAGGTGTCATGAAGTGGGTCATTGGGCTCATTGGGGTCATTAATAAGCGGAAAAAGGAGTGAAAAAATAGATTTTGCAGTTGAAAAACATAACTTACCTAGTCAGGAACTGACAGGGATTTTATGAGAACTAAGCCACACCGGTTTTGGTGAGTTTTGTGTTTATTTTCTTGCATTTTTGCCGTGTTGTATTTTTTTCTCTGGCGGAGAGCTAACGCTAACACCGTAGCAGTAACGTTACAACTCAGAGACTGTGAAACATTTATTTGTGTAATTTGAGGATTTAAAAAGAGATTTATTGTATTTATGACTAGTGTAGATATATGCTATAAATTGTCAAATGCTAAAATATCAGATAATGTGATTTAGTACTGTATTGTTTGTTTCAATTGTTAAATGTGGTACAATGTATAACAGTGAAAACATGATGTGTGTCATAAGGAGAGGAATACATGGGAAAAGCATGGGAACCAGTATCACACGGAGGTGTGATTGGAAGGGGGTGACTGTATTAACATAGTCCTGAGCCTCCATCTGTTGATCAGCTGGTAACAACAGGGTCAGAAAACATCTGGATTGTTTGTATGGGTAACTTTTAACCTTTTGTTGGACAAATGGAACGACCCCTTGAAAGACCCCCCGCAGAATTTCTGGAGATTCTGTAGGGGTCAACACGGGAATCACACCTTACCACACCTGTAAGGGATTTTCACAGGGAGGTCACAGATCCTGGAGTCAGAAGATGAAGGATGAAGCCAGACCTACGGCCCAGCGGGAGACGGCACAACTCACATTCAATTTGCATTCTGTTTTTGTATTTAAGAGGGTCAGGGAAAGAGATAGGAGTCAGAAATTTACGAACGCTGACAGAGATGCTGTTGACGTCAGTGAGAGTAAATTGACCCGGAGCTCTGTAAATGCTTCATTGATTCACTGCTAAATAAAATAGCGCATTGAGACCGAATATCTTCCCTACTTGTCTTCCTTAAACGAACACACGGACTGAGCTCACACATAGTGTAAGATTTGCAAGTAAAGGATAGCTCAGATTCCAACACTAGTTACACAGGTCAGGTTTCTTGCTTGGTTTGAAGATCGGTCAGAGCGAGGATTGGTCTGCCGTGTGCGGGCGTGCACATGCACAGACGGGATTCAAGATGGCGAGCCAGACCGAGACCTTCAACTCATCTCCATCGCATCAGTGAGGAAATCTTCCGCATATGGTGACTCGCTGCCAGAGTGGTAGGAGTATCGAGGATTAGTTTCAACTGAACTGAGAACTGATTGAATTATTATTTTTGGACTGAATCGAACTGGAACTTTTCATTGAACTGAACACTTGAATTCACATTTGAACTTGAATTTGAATTGAAAGTGTCACACTTTTATTTTCCTATTGAGTTCATATTTTTTGAATGTGATTTGAAATGATTGTGGTATTTTCTTACCTGTAAAAGAAAGGAAAAAAAGAGTTAACTCAGGAAGAAAAATAGGAATTCCAAAATAGGTGCAACCTAGGAAAAAGAGACTAGGTGAACTTAAGAACAAAAAGAAAGAGTGAAATACCTTTTCATGTATTATACTTACCTCAATATTAGGAACCTGCAGGGTATTTTTTGTGTTGTGTACTGTGTTTTATATGTGTGTTTTGCATTCAGTAAATTGCCGGCCTTTTGAATTTAAAGCAACGGTCTCTGGTGTAATTATTCTTGCTCCCCACTCCTTAGAACCTAGAACTGGTCCAGTGGCGCAGTAAGTGGTGTGATACCGGTGCTACACATGCATCGTAAGTTCTGGTAACCTCTCCATGGTGGTGACCTTCTACTGTGCCCAAATCACATAGGTTGAAGATTCTGCGATGTGATTCAACCCCAGACTTCTTCAAAACTGTGATAATGATTGACTGTTTTTATTTTTTATTTTAATCATGCATTGGACTGTTTTTATTTCGTTACATTTAAGTTTAACTGACAAATTCGGCCCATAGGGCATCATGGTCAGTCATATACGTGTCCCTGCTCTGATTGTGTTTCGAATTATTAAAATGTTTTTGTACATGTGCTCAAAACTGTATGCAAGCTCTTCTATATAGGCATAGGGTTGGAGTGAACAAGACACAGTTATTCCTTAAAAGATCGGTTGAGCCATCCAGTGACAAACATCCACAATCATATTCCATGTCAGAATAAACTCCAGGAACCCTTTAGGAAAATTGATTTAGATGACGACATATGAGTTCTCTTTAAAGTAGCCGTATGTAAGAGATATATTCCAAGTAATCATAAAATGGCCCTAATATGACAACAGACCTGATATCACTGACAGTAGTAGTCCAGCCAGAATATTCTCATTTGAAAAGCTAAGTGGCAGCCCACAAGTAATGTTTATGCTGTCATTTTGTGTTTTGGCCTGATGCGCCACCCACCACCTATCTACCAATCACCAAGTCAGTAGCGTTTCAGCATCCAGGTTGCCAGTTGCCACTGAGCTGCAGCTAGGAACATTGCAGATAATGTTTGATGTTACAAAACCAAAAAAGCCTCGTTATGACTCTCAAATATGTCGTGACAGACGGCTACAGCGTCATAAAGCTCCCGATCCCTCAGGTCCGTCTCTGCCAACCTGCTACAAGTCCCCCGGACTAAGCGCCGGACCTGGGGTGATCGGGCCTTCTCTGTTGCTGCCCCCACCCTATGGAATTCACTCCCCCCTCACATCAAAATCTCCCCAACCCTCTCCTCTTTCAAATCTGCACTAAAAACACACCTTTTCATACTAGCCTTCAACTCCTAGCTCCCACTGGACTCGTCATCTTTTAACCTTTGTTTTTGTCTTCTTTTTTTTTTTTTTTTTTTTTTTAACCTTTTATATCTTATAAACATTTGTTTCATAGTTTTAAATAGGGAAATTGTAAAGCGTCTTTGAGCACCGCTTAAAGCGCTATATAAGTCTGATTTATTATTATTATAAAGCTGTCTCTGTCACACAGCATTCAGCTGCACCCGCTGATACGGAGGAGAGGAGCAGCTAACTCACTGTGTGTGTGTGTGATGTTCTCCTTTGCTCTCAGTCTGTTCAATGCGGGAATACTACTACTTTATTCCATCTCCCTGTTATTTATAAAAGTTCCAAACACTGAATGGAGGACAGAGTTGCTTCGTCAGAGAGCGGCTACAAGACGATGTTGTGTTAACTGTGGTGGAGTGAGGTAGAGAGGATGAAGAGGGAGGGAGCGCTGACAGTAAGAAGCTGGTGAATCAGATCAATAACACGTTATTTTCTGATTGTTTCACAGCGGTCACGTTCAACAATGAGTAATAATAACATACACATTAGTCGGTCAACTTACACTATGCAGACATCCCAACTCTCCCGGAAGTTCCAGGAGTCTCCCGCATATCGATAGCGTCTCCATGACGCCCGCAAATGAAACGTATTCTCCCGGAATCTGGAGTGAACAAGCAAGAGCGCCGATAGAGAGTGACAGCGTGTGTGTGTGTGTGTGTTTGGGTGACTATAAATGTAGTGCGTGTGAGAGTAAAGTGTCCTTATAACTCTGTGTTGCCGTTTATTAGACCGATCACACACAATTTCGCTTTTACATGGTGATGCCTAATGTTATTATGTAAATATTTGGTTGACACTTTGTGTCAAAAGGGAGGAATGTGAGGGATTTTTTGTGTCATGAGGGACTCATTGTGTTGTGTATCTTAACTTCTGTAAATGCCTAAGCCTCAGGCATTTTGTTAAAATAAGCAAGACAGCTGGTAGTAAAACCGACCGTTTCTGATTCATAGGGGGTCAGCAAAGGTTATCAGTATTCCTTGGTTGGTTCCTGTACTTTATTACTTTATGACTTCATGACTGTTTTACTTTATTATGCTGTCTAATTCAAATTTCCACTGGGAGTTACAGTATAGAAGCTGAAACTGTTTGTTGCTTGGCAGAACGACTGTGTCCTTCTCCGTGTTGGCATGTAATGAGTAAAGAGAAAGATTCATCTCTCAGTCGTCTGTGATTCTTCACTGCTAAATTCCACCGGGTCCGGATCCGCTCCAGAACGGCTGTGCTGCGTTCCGGCTCCATCCTCCGCCGTCCGTCAACACCCACCGCCTCCGTTTGTGTTGCGGCTCCGCCCGGCTCCGGCGGGCAGCGGGAGCGGTGAGGACCCACGAGATCTCCCGAATTAACAGATAATGGCGTGATATAGCGGGATGTACTTTCTATATCAGGGGTAGGCAACCTTTTAGACATAGAGTGCCAGTTTTAATGTTCTTGTTAATGAGTGTGCCATAATCAACAATAAGTTAAAACCTTAAGTTAAATTATGATACAAAATACTAAAACATCCATATAGGCTACATGGAAGAATATTTTAAAGATATTTTCCCATTATTTACAACAAGGGTTTAGGAATTATGTATAGATCCCATTTTCAAAACACTGCTTTCAGTAACTCATTTAAAACATATTGCATTGGGAGGAAATGTCAAAATAGAGACCACAGTGCATCAGTGCATCAAACAAAACATTTATATCATATCAGAATGCTGCTATCCACATGAAACATCAACATTTTAATTTTAGAAGCTGACTTATGTATTTATTTATTTGAATGTGGCTTTGCTCCTCTCTCACCACGGACTGATGCGCTGTAAACTGGAGCAGGATGACACCCAGAGGAGATTCATTTAGACAGGTCCTTATTATTACAAAGATGCTGGAACTTTGTTCTCTATTATAATGTAAAAAAACAACAAAGTTAGTAGATCTTAGTAATCGGATCTGTGCTCACAACGTGTGTCACTGCTGCAGCGGTGCACTTTTACACACCAGCTTCAACATGTGCTGCGGGTCAGTTTGGTCTGTAAATACTGATACATCCCAGCAATAGTGTCTGAAATACATCTGTTCAACACACTGAATCACCACCTGTATGTGAACCTTTCTGCTTTTCTTTTTCTTTCTCTGTACATCATACAGCAGTAACAGCTCATCAGTAATTAATTGCAGACAGCTGGAGCGTGCAGCTCGTGCTTGACACAGCTGTTTACAGGACGCTATAGTTCAAGTGCTATGCTCACATCATTACAGTCATTGTTACAGACATCCCAACTCTACTGCATATTGATAGCGGCTCCCTGACGCCCGCAAATAAGATCCAATCTCCTGGAATCTGGAGTAGCGAGCAACAGCACGCACTAGAGAGTGACTGACGGCACGCGTGCCTAAGGTTGCCGACCCGTTCTATATAGATTACCACAAAACCAACACATCCATTCGGAGGAGTAGTAGGGGTGCCTGAAAACCGTGACTTCAGGTCTGGCTCCGCCCATTATGACGTTTTCAAGGTATAATGCTGGGAAATATGATCCTGTCCCGCACAATCTGCAGGACATGAAGACATTTTGTTTTGTTTTTTGTAAATAAAGTTTTGCTCTGAAACAGTAGTGCTTAAAATGTGTTGATGTCATTGTAGGAAAGTCAGTTTTTTTTCTTCTTCCCCATTTCTGTCGTTTAAGGCCCCCTTTACAATTGTGAGTTTGGTACACTTCTAGTACATTTGCTGTAGTTGATATACTTCGTTAAGACAATATCCTTTGTTTTCCATGGATGGGCAGTAGTAGATAGCTGTTGAATGTGTTCATGCACAAATATAAGTCACACCCCCTCTTAGCCGATATTAGACCACATAATGTTAGAATACATACAACCAGATTTATTTGTCACACTGGTAACATGCATGGCAGACTCAGGTTAACTTGACTGGTAGATAAGAAGTGGTGCAAATTCAAACAAGAGAACCCATCAAAAATGCTCAATTTCTGTCAAATGAATGGAAACTGTATACATACAAACAGCTTCTTGTTAGCCATCCTACCCCTGACTGTGTTGCACTCAGTTTTGTCCCAAATGACTTTGCTGACCTGCATTGTATGGGGATATGCCAGAAGAAGGCATTCCTGCACAGCGAAAATATACAAAGCTAAATAATAAATGTATTCTACATACAAGATTCTTCAAGTCTGCTTACTGCCATGCTAACATTGAATGACACTTTCTTTGTCCTTATGTGACCAGGTGAGGTTCAATACACAAGACCCACAATAAACTGGAGCAATAGACTGCTTTGTTTATTAAATAGATTTTCTTTTAATTGACAATGCATGGACAACTTGTCTCCAGTCTGTGGCAGCAATGCTGTCTCAATAAGAGGCCAAAATACAGGCCATAGTAAAAGGTGGGGTGGGCCAAATTGTACAATACATAAATCAAAGAAAATGAGCAATGTGAGGCGAGGGTGAGTGCCGTTACTGTAGAGTTATGTGTGTAAGGGGAAATGGTCACAATATATGTAGGCAAATTATGAATACACACAAATCAATTCAAACAAACTGTTCTACAGCACTCAAATGTACCTCCTCACAGCAAACTAAGGTAACTCAAACCACACATGCTAGATGGCTAATCTACAAGTCCCCTCTTTAACACAGAAAAAAGCATACAAGGGAAAAAGATTTAAAAAAAACAAAATGTCCCATTCATTTGATTAGTTAAAAGCATACTCAAATGTAATAATTTTTGGGGGTGGGGGTAGTTTAAAAACTAAGAATCAGAAGCACATGTATTGGTGGGTCAGTGAAGTGGCTTGTAAGACTGTCCAACTTTTGCTGATTCCAGTGCATCACCATGAAAGCCAGCATTATCTGTGCACCCTGCAAACACAGAAGATATGTTGTCATTATCTCCCTTAAAAATGATTATATCCTTGGCTATGAAGATGGCCTGTTCCCCAGATTTAAATTTTAAAAAAAAAAGAAAACAGTACACAGTCTGATATTTTTTGGTCCAGTGGTACATGGTGCACATTTGTGTGTTACATTTTCCTACCAAGTCAAACATTTTAAAGGACCTAGCTGCATTATTGAAACAGTAATGCTTGCAGTTTTCTATCCCCTGAATTTTGTGACATTTGTGCAAGTAAAAGGGTAGCAGGCCAGTATTCACTAAAATTTAGGTTGTCCACTTCAGCAGTCTAAATTGCTTGGCATGCCAAGCAACTTAATTCAGGCATGCTGAGACCATTACATCCTAGGAAGAAAAAAAACAACCACTGTAACGTCAAACTTAGCCACCCACTTAGGGTTTGGTTTCTTTGTACAATGTGTAGAGTTCATATACACATCTATGAAAAACAAAAACACCTTGGAGTTGAGTAGGGATGGATATATTTAAAGATGCTTGTCAAGCAAGACAAAATAAAGTTCTTCACATCCTTTCCATTGATTGTGACCACAGCAACAGCCTTTCCTGGGTTGACTCTCAATAACTATTGTGGACAACCACAGATTGTGTCAGGCATCCCCACAAGCACAAGGTGCACTGAAACAGATCATTGTCACAATACTAGAGCAGGTGGACCAAATGCAAAGATTAAAGCAGGGTTAGAATAAAAGTAAATAAATAATGAATTATTAAAAAGGTCTTAGGTCTTATCACAGGCAAAATGAAAATGCTGGCTTGGCAGAGTAAACTACAACCTCTTAAAATTATAGAATCACTCTTTGAGGATGCTCATTCAATTGTTTAATTTTGTAGAAAAAAGCAAATCACAGACATGCCACAAAACTGTTTTTATTCAAAATGCCAACTTTCTGGCTTTAAGATCAACTTTTTTTTTTTTTAAAGAAAGAAAGAAAATGTTTGTAGTCAGTTACAATTGCTTTTTTTTTTTAGATCAAGCAGAGGGGAAAAAATGGAAACACTCAATTCTGAGGAAAATATTATGGAATCACCCTGTAACTTGCAGTTCTAAAATAAACACCTGCATCAGATTAAAGCTGTTTATTAGTGTACAGTTAAAAAAAAGAGTGCTCACACCTTAAAGCTGATTTGGTAACAGCAATAAGAGAAAGGTGGAGCGGGATTGATGAAGAATACTGTTTGTCAATAGTTAAGTCCATGCCTCAGAGAATTCAAGCTGTTATAAAAGCCAGAGGTGGTGCAACAAAGTACAGAAGCGCATTGCATTCACTGGTTAAAAAAAAATAGACACCATATCTCATAATTACAAGAAAAGATCTCGTAATTAGGATAGGATCGTTAGGATTGTTCAGGCGGAAAGCCCAGACGTGCTGGATGTCGCTCTCTTTCTGCAGGAGCAGTTGAACCAACACGGGATGCTTCATAGACATTTATATGAATTTACCTCTTCATGGATGTGCAGTGTGTGGTTCCGAGTGAAGCAGTGGCCAATGTGGCACATTTCCTCATCTCATAATTACGGGATCTTTTCTCATAATTACGAGATCCTGATCTCAGAAGATCCTGATCTCGTAATTACGAGATCTTTTCTCATAATTACAAGAGGAACTAAACTAGAAGTCCAAAGACAAATATGGTAGACGTCCTGGCGGGATCATACATGTGAATTCAGCATTTGTATCGACTGGGAAATATAATATTTTAATGTGACAAAGATTTCTGGAACAACTTAAAGAGACTGAAAAAGTACTCAAGAGGTATGTTAGATATGTGTTGTACTCTCACAAATTAGAACTTACCACAATAGGAAAGCACCTTATCCAAAATGAAAGTATTTGGAGGCATTGGCTGGAAGAATCTGGTATTCATGGCATCTATGTTGAGGAGGACATGTCTGGTGTGCATGCTGATGTCACATTCATCACAGAAGAAGGGGCATGGCCAACAGTCACAACAGGAGCTGCATTGCTCCCACACTGCTAGCAGATGAAAAGAGACTTTTTTTTGCCGGCCAATGTTGCGGCGCATTGATTTGAGGACTGGTTTCCAGGCTGGCAGTGGATTGGCTGGCTCACCAAAACCAAAAAACTACAAAAGACTCAATATTGCAACGTCAGAGGGTCAATTCCCCATCTCCTCCTTCTTCCAACCAGCCACATTCGTTTGTACTCCTGAGTTCCGTTCTGTAGTTTTAGTAGGGGTGGACTGCTACTCTGTTTTCTCCTGTTTTTGTTAGTTAGGGAGGTTAGAGTCTGTGATTTGGTTTCTTTTGTTTTGGGTTAGGTTATAGTGGTTCATTCTTAGTTAGGTTTGTTTTGTTCACCCTGAAGGTAACTTTGTTTGAGTTTGTTATTTATTTATTATTCTCTAATGTAAATAAATTCATGTTATTTGCTCTAACCTTAATCTGTGTTGTTGGCTGCTTCGAACTTGGGGAAGATGGGGCTCAAGATTCATGTTGTGTCTCAGACACCCCTAGCTGGGGCGTAACACAGCCTATAACAGATCCTGCAGATATAACTGCGAAACGCAAATAATTCCTCGATATTAAAAACAGACATTATTCTACATTAGATGTATGTCCGGTGATGTGCTATATTTCTCAAATTATTAACAAATTCCATGAAACCAACAATGAACTGATCTACTAATCACTATTGTGTGTGTATTCAACACCTGATATATCTTATTCCTCTGTGCTGTAGACTTCAGCTTCAGTCCAAAAACTATTAAAAACACATCAGTTAACCTCACTGTCGTGCTGGCTGATGCCATGAACACATGTTGTGTTCTTCATTTATATCTCTGCCAATTTATACCAGTAGGTGACACAATTGTGAAGTAGATACTAAGTTGAAATGCAGTAGATATTTTTTTTTTTTATTAATACATTTCTTTTTGAGATAGTCAAGCCTCCCAGGAATAGTATGTACTGTGGAGGAAACATACATATTATTTATATATATATATTTTCACAATTTATGGAATTAAGTCAATATTTTCGTCAGCGTTATTATTTGCAAATTGACAATTAATGATCACTTAATTCAATTGTGATTTTAACTCAATTACAAGAATCATCAACAGGACAGTACGACAGCCTGAATATATTCAAAGAATGGAGCCAAAAAAAGGAAGATGTTGTGGTGACCCACAATGATGACACTAAAAGAGACATTCACTAAGAGACTGTACCTTTAAGGGAGACGTTAACATTGACTACTCCCGGGTTAACGTTGACTACTTCCGGGTTAACATTGTTGTGACAGTTTTCACCTCACTCGCTGACAGTACTGTCATATATAAGAAGTGGAGAGTAAAGCTGACTCGACGCATCTCCGTCTCTTGTCTCCTCATTTACCGCACTCCACAACGTGTGTGTTTCCTTCACTGCCTCTGTGCCCTGAGGCAAGGCATTCAAAATCCTGGGGTTGTCTCTAAAGGGCTAGGGCCAGGGCTATGGTGCTGTTAGAGACTCCTCCGGCTGACGGCAAGTACAACGCACTCAAAGCATTCCTGTTGAATCTCTTTGAGCTTTCGAAGCTTGAGAAAGCAGACCGCCTGCTGTCCCTGAACGGCCTTGGCGACAGCAAGCCGTTGGAGTTAATGGAGAGGATGCTGGCTGTGCTGGGCGTGGCGGACCCCTCATTCCTCTTCGCCCACATTTTCCTGCGGCAGCTTCCAGTACCCGTGCGCACCGCACTAGCCAGCTCCACCCTCCCTTCCTCCAGAGACTACCGGGCGCTGGCTGTGGAAGCAGACAGGATTTTCCTCGCCAACCGGCAGCAGTTTGTCCATGCGCTACTGCCCCCACAGCACATGTCTGCCTGACTTCCACCCCCGAAGGATGACCCGGACACCACAGCTGCTGTGACGGCCCGCCGACAGCGTGAGGACGGGTGGTGTTATTACCATTCCAGGTTTGGAGCCAAGGCCAAGCAGTGTCGCAAGCCATGCAGTTTTGGAGCCCTTTGTCTGTCGAACACGCTTGCCAGCGGGGACCTGTATCAACGCCTGCTCGCTGAGTTCCCCGACCTCACCACGCCCACGTTTTCATCGGCGGTGGCTAAGCATGGCGTGGAGCACTACATCACCACGGTTCGGCCCCCCAGTCTATGCACGAGCCCGGCTCCTCGACTCTGCCAAGCTCGCGATCGCAAGGGAGGAGTTCACCACCATGGAGCACCTCGGCATCGTGCGCCGCTCCAACAGTCCGTGGGCCTCCCCCCTGCACATGGTGACCAAGGCTGACGGCGGTTGGCGCCCCTGTGCTGATTTCCGTCGCCTGAACAATGCCACCACCCCCGACTGGTACCCAGTGCCGCACATACAGGACTTCTCCGCCCACCTGGCTGGCGCCACCATCTATTCGAAGGTGGACCTGGTGCGCGGTTACCACCAGGTGCCCGTCCACCCGCAGAATGTCCCCAAGAAAGCAGTCATCACACCCTTTGGCCTTTTCGAATTCCTACGGATGCCTTTCGGCCTCAAGGGTGCGGCGCAGACGTTTCAGCGCCTCATGGACTCTGTGCTGCGAGACATGCCGTTCTTGTTTGTTTACTTGGACGACATTCTCGTGGCAAGTGCGTCCGCAGAAGACCACCTGACGCATCTTCGGCAGCTGTTCAGCCGGCTCAGTGAGCACGGTCTCATCATCAACCCGGTCAAGTGCGAGTTTGGCCGGTCATCCATCACCTTCTTCGGCCACCACGTCACCCCACAGGGGGCCGTCCCCCTCCCTGCCAAGGGGGACACCGTCGCCAGTTTCCCACGCCCACGCACTGTGAAGTCCCTGCAGGAGTTCCTGGGCATGGTGAATTTCTATAACCGTTTCCTCCCCCACGCGGCCCAGCTCATGCGAGCGACCCTTGTACGACGCCTTGCAGGGTAGGAGGCCAGCGGACGAGTTGGTTTGGTCCCCAGAGATGACTGACGCTTTTGATGCTGCCAAAACCGCGCTGGCCAACGCCGCTCTGCTGGTGCACCTGTCTCCGACCGCCCCAGTTGCTCTCACTACGGACGCCTCTGATTACGCCGTGGGGGCTGTGTGTGAGCAGTGGGTGGGCGGAGCCTGGCAGCCGCTGGCCTTTTTCAGCAGGAAGCTCCGTGACAACGAGAGGAAATACAGCGCCTACGACAGAGAGTTCCCGGGTCTTTTCCTCGCCACCCGTCATTTCCGTTTCCTGTTGGAGGGCCGGCAGTTCACGGCTTTCGTTGACCACAAGCCGCTGACGTTTGCCATGGCCAAATCTTCGGAGCCATGGTCTGGATCGACGGCAGTGTCAGCTCTCTGCCATCTCAGGGTACACCACTGACATTCAGCACGTGGCTGACAAAGACAATTTCGTCGCCGACTGCCTCTCCCGGGCGGTCAATGGGTCCGTCCACTTGGGCCTCGACTACGCAGCCATGGCGGCGGATCAGACCGTGGAGTCAGAGGTGCAAGCCTACAGGACGGCCCCCACGGCGCTGCTCATGGAAGATGTGGTGTTTGACACGGCCACCGCTACACTCCTCTGCGATGTCTCCACTGGCCAACCATGGTACCTGCTGGCTGGAGGCGTCAGGTCTTTGACGCCATCCACGGCCTTTCCCACCCCGGGGTGAGGGCCTCTACCAAGCTGGTGGGGGCCAAGTTCGTCTGGCCAGGCCTGCGGAGGGACGTCAGGGCCTGGGCTGCTGCATGTGTGGCGTGCCAGCCCACAAAGGTGACACGTCATACCAAGGCCCCCTTTGCACCCTTCAAGGTGCCAGAGAGACGTTTTGATCATGTGAATGTGGACCTGATGGGCCCCCTTCCCCCTTCCCGTGGTTACACCTACCTCCTCACCATGGTGGACAGGACCACCAGTTGGCCAGAAGTTGTTCCCCTGTCCTCCACTACATCAGCTGAAGTGGCCTGGGCGTT
The DNA here is from genome assembly GCF_963691925.1 of Scomber scombrus. Taxonomy (NCBI): domain Eukaryota; kingdom Metazoa; phylum Chordata; class Actinopteri; order Scombriformes; family Scombridae; genus Scomber; species Scomber scombrus. The sequence goes on from NC_084972.1 coordinate 885,999, forward strand.
CATTATGGCTTGGGTGGCCCGTTTCGGCACACCGTCCGACCCCTCGGACCAAGGTCCACAGTTCACATCGGAGCTTTGGACTGCGGTTGCTGAGGTCCTGGGGGTGAAGGTCCACCGTACTACAGCCTAGTCCGCGCCCCCTACACGTTGACTTTTCTACAGTCTGTTGTGTGCTGGACTGTTCTGTTTTGCACTAGTGGGTGGGTGTCGGTTCTATTTGGGATACCTGTTCGGTCAGGCCCTGTTATTATGAGTGAATTCTGGGGGGGCCTGTGTGGTGACCCACAATGAACATTAAAGAGACATTCACTAAGAGACTGTACCTTTAAGGGAGACGTTAACGTTGACTACTCCCGGGTTAACGTTGACTACTTCCGGGTTAACATTGTTGTGACAGTTTTCACCTCACTCGCTGTACAGTGTTGTATTCATATATAAGAAGTGGAGAGTAAAGCTGACTCGACGCATCTCCGTCTCTTGTCTCCTCATTTACCGCACTCCACAACGTGTGTGTTTCCTTCACTGCCTCTGTGCCCTGAGGCAAGGCATTCAAAATCCTGGGGTTGTCTCTAAACTCTCTTTACTAACAGTGCAGGTTGTGTGTACTGTATATCTGCAAGGGACACCTGTGGTGAGATAGAGCTCTACCTCCTCCCTGCCAGTTCTCCACCAAAATAGCTGCTATACATGACAACATGTTCTCAGCTGATAAAAAGGAAGCATTTGGCTTCATTTCTAGATAAACAGATGTTCATTTTGAGTGATATTACACACCTGAAAATGCTACCCATTTTGGAATATTTGTGTCAACCAAATATTTGTTAGCAATAAGTTTTAGGATGAGTCACTTTATAGACATCAAAAAATCCGCCCAACACATTGTTTATGTATTGATATATGGATTTGGAGGGGCAACAAAAACATCATAGGGTACCTTCAAGTCATCAACATTTTATCATTTTACAAAGGTTTTGAATATTTAAACCCTTATATTTACTGTTCTGGTAGGTCTGTCCTGGAAGAAATCTGGTTTCACACATTAATATATGATTTTTAAAAACTATTTTAACAGTGAAGAAGTAGTTAATTGATGCAATAAAATCCAGTGACAAAGACAAAACCACCGAACATAAAATATGGGTTCACATTCAGACCTACAGTAGCACTGGTTAAGAGGAACTGGTGAGACAATTAATATGATCCATTAATGCCAAGTTGAATAATACAGTACATTCATGACCCTGAAGATTTATCATATGCCAAAATACAAACAGCAGTTCGTACTATTGTCAACCAGTAGTCAGGATTTTACATCTCTCTAAAGCAAAAAGATCTCCAAATTCATCAACTGAATGAGACGCCCATGAGAATCCTACAAAACAGGACTTTACAACTCTGAGTAGTTATCATGAAGACTAATATTTTATACTGTGACTGATTGTGAGATACACTGTAGACTTTGACTACTCATGTTGGACAGTAATCTTCTTGGAATATGCGCTTGCACACATTTGATTACAGAACCTGGTTCCAGTATTTTGCCAGGTGACCTCTACATCAGCAACCATGCTGTGTCAATAAAGTAGTCTCATTGAAATGAAATATGAGATTGCACATTTTAATGGAGTTCAATTGTCACCCTAAACATGGCTTAAAGCCCTGTTAGCAGCCTTATGAGGCAGAAAACCTGTGGAACTATACAGGAAAGGGAGGGTGAAGAAGAACAAACTGATGAGACTCTGTCAATTATCATTTTTGCATAGTCAAGAATTGTGGTGAAGACAGTGGTTCCCATAGATTTAAAAAAAAAAAAAAAAAAAGACACAAAACCTGTTAGTAGAACAGGTTGTTTTGGATTCAAACATGAGATTTGTTGATAAAAAAGGATAAAGCTATCCAAGTATAGAGGTGGTAGATCAGAAAATGAGCTTAAGAATCTATTCAGTAACAGTCAGCAATGGTACTGACAAACAACGAAATCCTACTGATGAGGGTATTGAATCACAGAGTGCTCCCATGATGTCATTGCAATCAGAAAGGCCCGTCCCCCAAGGAGCATGATTGTACTCAGTTACACGGGTGGACATTGGGTCCTGATGATGCAAAATGACAATGAATGTTCTAGCATCTGTTTGCTTTCACAGACCAAAGTCTTTGCCACTGGGTCCCTACTGTGCTAGCAAAGAGAAAACAAGAACATACTACCCAAACAAAGGACAAAAACTGTGATTACAAGCTAACCTTCGTCTCTGTCCTGGAGCAGCTTTACTTTACAGCTTTCCTCAGACTCTTTGTGTCCTTGACACTGAGTCACAGTGTCTTTCCTCTCTTATTGGTTTTGCCTGATTACACACACTGCAGATGTTGAGGTCATGGTTCACCTTAGTTCCTTTGTGGCATCCTTCAATGTGGCTGTAGGTGAACACTTCCCCACGCTGTATGTCCCGTCGATAATTAGCCAATCATCCACTGCTCGAAGATTATGCACACTCAAACAGAACGTCCTTCATGCAAAGCTGCGTGTTCACCTCCCATCAACTGCACTGATAGAAGTGTCTTAGGAAGTCTGTGTATTTGTTTGATGGGTGTACAAGATGCCTGCATAAAGCTGCAGTGCACTGACTGTTTTTTCCCAAATAATCAAACCAGATGTCTCTTAATTAATCTGTAACTGCTGAAACAAATAGGGAAAATAGCTGTCATATCAATTTAAGGTACAGAATCTAGTCTGACAGGCATACAAATATACTTTGTCATAAACAGCTGTGGTCTCCATTAATAGAATGGGAGAAAAAGATCCATGCAGGGAGCTCTGATCCGCTATAAGAAAAGAGACAGACTCTTTCCATAATGTCCTGCTTTCACAGGCCCACATCCCATGAAAGCAAAATGAAATTCTTCAGCAAATCACATGAGGATCTTCTCCATCTTGTTTAGACAGGTTCAAATTTCACTGGTCTTTTTGGTAATTTTCTTTTTCAATTCAGTTGGGAAATTAATCAGGATGAGCAGCTGGCGAATGGATTCTTCTCCATAGCAGGAATATGATGACTTCAGGGTGGTTTCATAAATCATACAATAGAGGTTGCATGAAAAGACTGATGTTGATGCTCAGCGAAATTTATCTTATCTGAATATTGCTGAGCCTCCATGGCAACATATTTGACTACAGCTCTGGAAAATGTGAAGATATTTAACATATAAATGATGACAAACAGACAAATGAATACACCATCTCAGAATCATTGTATCTAATGTGGCTTTTACTGGAAAACACAGGTTCCAATACACAGACCAAACCAAAGAAACCGAAGATTTTTGAAGGCATGGGCTGGGGAAGTGAGATCTCACATGACATACCATACCAAAATAGACTCAATAGAATGTTGTTGCCAGTGGTCTTAACCACACAATGATTTAATAGTTTTTTGTAACATTTATGTATTTCATTAAATGGTTATAATTGGCTTTCTCCATTTAACCCTTTCTGTACCTTTACTATAGACAGGGCCCTGTGTTCATAACTTTTATTCCCCTTGTATTGATTAGTTAAGCCCTCTAAAATCAGTATCTCTAAATTAAACAGTTTTTTCAGTGTGTTATACTGTTAATGTTCAAAACTTACTCTGTAAAGTAACTAATGACTTATGACATCACAAAAAACTCTCAAATTAAGTCAATTTATTAACTAAAATAAAAGTAATAACCCTTTGGTAAAATCAGATACACAGAAATTCCCTAGTATGTAGAAAATAGCCGCTTTAACTTTCACTAGGCTTATTTTATACTCCAAAGGTTTTAAATGAAATTCACATATGTTGATTTAACCTTCTTTTATCACAATGTCATGAATTATTTCCTTTGTTTTCACCTCAAAATAATAAAAACAAATGAATTTGAATCAAATACCTTGTGTTTACCGGTAAAATAACATGCTGTCCTAATGGGCCCACACACACACACACACTCACACACTCACACACACATAAGCCGGCAAAAAATGTCCATTAAAGAAAATAACCCCCACATTGCAGGTCTGGATGAATTCGGGGTCATGGTGGCCAAAACAGGTAGCCGCTTCACTCTAGCCGAGCAAAACAATGGTGAATACTCACAGTTTGTAGCAGAGTTCAAGTCACAGTAGCCCTGTTTCCACTGCAGGAACTTCAGGGTAATTTTAAGGGGTCTGGGCCGTTGGTGCATGTCTCCATTGCAGGAACCTTCCCCGAAGGACAATCTCCCGGAACTTTTACGGGGTCTAACCGAGTCCCTGCCTCGGGGTACTCCGTTCGGCCCCGAAAAGTTCCTGGGTGGTGCTTGAGGTTTACTCTGTGCTGATTGGGTATACTCAAAGCGGGATGTGGCGTCAACAGAAAGCGCCAAAATAAGCAGCATTTTTAAAAACCCAGCAGAAGAAGAACAGTAGTAGAAAGCGTCAACGCCGCCGGAAAAAAGTTTATAACGTCGACCGTCATGTACACGAACACACAAACCAGAAACACAGCAACCACTTCAGCTCATTCATGTTTACCTCCTCGTTGTCGATTTTTTAAAAATGTTTTCGGCGAGTCGCCTCTGTGACATCACAGTCAGAGTCTGGTGGGTCCTATCTGGGTCCTACTCTTCTGTGGAAACACAACAGCTGAGAGGACCAAGTGAGAGGACGATCCTGTAAAGGTCCCGCCTCCTAAATTTTACCGTGGAAACGGGGCTAGTGTCTGTGTGATGGTGGGAAGAAGACATAAAGCAGAAGCAGGCCGAGCTGAAAGCGAGGAGTTTGCAGGCTCCGGATCCACCAAACACCATCTTGCTCCCCCCTCTAGCAGACTATCGTCGCTGTGAGAGAAATGTCCTTTCTCCCTCTAGAAAAACAACGCAGCAGCAGGTGAACTCCTCCTGATGACGAACTTGTGTGTGGCAAGCAGGATAAATATTTTTTCTTCTCCGACGCGTCACATTAGGCTCTTGGGATCACATAGAGCACGGTCCTTCAGTCTAAGGCTCTATTTTCTACAGCCTAACTGTTAACACAACTCCAAATTTGTAAAATCCTCTCACAACTCTGTTTTCATCCTGTTTTCTCTTCTTTTCGCTCCATCTCCCCTCAGCACCGTCTTTTTTGCACACCTCTCTTTTTTTCCTCCTTACCTATTTGTCCCGCCCTACTACCAATCACAGCACAGACAAATTACATGACTCAACAAACAGCCAATCACCTTTTGAAAAAAATAAACAAGGTAGGTTGTGCTCTCTCCCACACAGCGTAAACACACAAGCACATGTAGATACTATCTACTTAATGTGACAACCCCATACTTCATATTAAACTCAACATGCCAATCAAAATACACTCAGTTTGAAACAGAATTTGTACTTTTATCAACTCAAACCATTATTACAATAATGTATGGGTGAATTAATACGACCTGGGGCTACATCCAGAAAGATGATTTTTTAACTGTCATGTTAGTCAAATAAGCACCTAGTTACTGCAATTGGGGTAAGGGCTTAAAGAAACCTGGTTTCAAAAGTTCAATTTATCCTGGAGAACACTATTTTTTCTTTCATCTATATAGTGTATTAAGGTTTAAAATTGTCTTTTGACATATATATCTGTTCATAACAACAGCCTGCAGACAGAGAAAGCACAGCATACATGAAACATAAAATGGATGTAACCATGGTCTAACCTTGCATGGGTCATAAACTATACCAAAAGATACCCTGCACACCTCATTTCCTGAATCATCATGTGTCATAGGAGAATTCTGTCATATACTGCACCAGTATTGGAATCCAAACCACTTTGCTTCAGTCAGTCCAGCCCACATCAGCTTGTCCCTTTCAGGAGCCAAGCCATCAGAGGTAGGTCCAACATGGACTATTGGGCCCCTCTCGGGACAGACCGCCCCAAACCTGGGGAATGGACCAGGCCTGGACTACCAACATCTGGGTCATATCTCCATACCACAGTGCCAAACAGTGGTCCGGGGCAATCAGGATGATCAACGGCCACTCTCATCTCACTCTCTCCAGCAGAGGGGGAGAAAGACGAAGAGTGAGATAGGCGTAAAGCAGTCTCCTTTGCCACTGCACATGTGCAAATGCGCCCACCCCCAGAGGTGGATAATTTTTCAGTATCAGGGAGACCTAGAATGAGCAATGGATGTTTGACTGGTGAATAGGTCGGCTTCCATTTTCCTGAATTGGTTCTAAATCTGCCACCCCACCACAGGATTCAGTACTCACTCATTTGCCAGAGGGCCGCCTCCCATCATGAGGTCAGCACCCATGTTTTCTTGACCTGGAATATGTAGGGCTCTTAGAGACAGAAGATGTTTTCCGAGGCCCACAACAGGTTCTCTGCCATCTTCAACAGGGCAGTGTACTGGTGTCTGCCATTCCTGTTTACATAGGCAGGTTGTCCGTTCTCACGTCTCCCCTGAACCAGGAAGTGTCTAAAAAAACCAAGAGCACTGCCTGAAGTTCAAGGAGGTGGATGTGTCAGTCACACCGCATATCACTCTCCACAGGCAGGTACCCTCCGGTCCATCAGGAACACATCTGTGAACACCACAATGTAGGAGTTCACTTGACCCAGCAGTGTCTCTGCCGACAGATGCTATAGGGACTCCCAATAACGTAGGACCTCCTGCACTGATGGGGGAATGTTTACCATGTTGCTTCTTGGGATCCAAGTGCAGGCTGGCAAACCACCTTCATATCCATATACCTAATGGGAGGTACATATGAACAGATAGAGAGGGGGAGGAGGAGAGCTTAGTGAGTCATGTGATGTCCCCTGGCAGTTAAGGCCTATGGCAGCATAACTAGTTGCTGGTCCAAGGCAAGCCAGGCCAGTCCTAACTATAAGCTTTATCAAAAAGGAAAGTTTTAAGCCTACTCTTAAAAAATAGAGAGGGTGTCTGCCCTAGCCAAACGGTAGCCTGTTGAACTCGTAGACTTGCCCACAAAAGATGAAATACAGGAACTTCTCGTAATTTGGTGCCACCCTCCTGAATGTGGAATATCTTTTGGCTGATGAACTGGTTCAGGATGTGGGGATCCAAAATGGGTCTGAAACCTCATGTTTCTTTGGGAACCAGGAAGTACACAGAGTACCTCTCTGTCTGTTGTGAATGGGAATGATCAAGATAGCCTGTTACAGAAACAGGTCCTGGATCTCCTCAGAGAGAGACTCAATCTCCTCTTGGAAGAACAGATTTATCTCCTTGATGCCCAAAAAATGGAAGAGGAACACGGTAGAACAGGAGTGAATAACCCAGTATTTGTGTTTTGTTCATCCACTCTGTCAAAACGTAATTGTATCACCATTCCTCATAAAACTGTGTCAGAGTGTGGGCAGCCAGCAGGGGGGAAGCAGCCAGGAAGATGTGGTACTCTGATTTGGTCCTCTGAGCCAACAGAGTGGTCCATGAACACATCACCATTGGCTGCTTCAACACAGCGTTGGATGTTGTGTCAATGTTTCCATATTTCCCATGGAAATAAGCAGAGGGGAACAGAACAAACCTGATGTCTCCTCTCCTTGGTTTGTGTGCAGGCCTAGGGCATTATTCTCTGAAGAGTAAAAAAATAACATTACCAGTCACGCAATAATTAACATGGTCCTGTGTAAGACAGTAGCTAAAATCGTAGGAGATAGTGCTGATATTAAGCAGACATGAAGCAACCACAAGGTGTTATTCATCAGTGAAGAAATAACGCTGCTCGCCACATCACCATCAGCTGGAGAGGAGAGCTGTACTGGCTGGTCCAATAGATAACAGTACAAGTGAGCACAAGAGTCAGAGCTGACACTAAGCATACTTGAAGCATTCTTTCTCCAGCCAGTGTGTGAGCACAAAGTATTATTCCTCAGTGAGGAGAGAAAGCCACTTGCTGCATCACCATCAGTCGGAGAAGCAAGCTGTGCTGGCTGGTCCAACTGTTAGCCCTACCAGTGAGCACAGCGAGAAACAGATCTGCTTCTCTGTGTCTCACCACATCACGCCTTATGTAGAACTCATGAATGGGCTCGGCTGAGCTTTTTCTGGCTAGCACAATCTGTAGCTGAATGAAGCCAACTGCTGTCTGCATCCTTAATTGAGGGAAGGGAAGCATGTGTGTCGGTTTGAGTGAATACTTTCTGCTTTATTCTTTGAGTCTGTGAACAGCTGGATGAAACAGGCTGGGCCGATATCATCAGTGTCAGGGAGGGCCAGAGAGATGGAAGAGGGGAGGGTGGAGGATTTTGCTCGTTGGTGGAAAATACTGTTTTTTATGAGAACACTTTCAATGCACAGTGAGTTTTCCGGGCATGGGAGGGCTGTTGCTGCAGTATCTATGTAAAGGTGGTCTGGGAAGAGGATGATGCAGTGGGGGCTGGGGGTTCTCTGCCAAGCCTGCACACTCTCTTCAATCTGGTGTTGTGGTGCTGTACCTCATCTCCCCTTTGGCTTGAAAAGGGGAAGAGCAGCAGGTGGCTGCTCCGCTGTGCCTTCTCCTTTTCGAGCCTCTCAAAGGAGAGTTCTGTCCTTTTTCTGTAGGGTGGTGAACGCACATGATGTGAATCCACTATAATGACATCACCATCCTGCGGCAGTAGCAACACCTAACACAAAGCTTTCTTGAAATATTTCAGCATGTTGTATCGTGCACCAGTGGAGGTGGAGGCTTCCTGAGAAGTGAAAAGGTAGGTTGGGCTGGGCTGTAAAAGCCTTTACGTAGCCAGCTAACTGGAATTGACAGAATAGGTAGGGCCACTGAGAGCGCTACACCCTCCACTGCCATGGCCATAACTTTTAGGAAATTGTGACGAACTGAAGTTGGAGGTGGATTTCCATCCATGGGGAGGTATATCAGTGGCAGATTTGCTGTTGCTAAATGAAGACAGATCTGAGCAGCAGTGTTGCCTTATATATGGTGCGAGACACATGTAATTGGTAGATACGTACATGGGTCAATGACGTATAAGGATTTTCAACAACTCAATGTTAGAATAATAAAACCAGCATATCTAATGCAGTAGTTCAACATTCAGAATGTTGTGTACCTGAACATTCATATTACAATGTGAAAGTGATTTTAGTGGGTTTTTCAAGATTAATTGGCACTGGCCTTAAAAAAAAGTCATGTGGTGCGACCATGATTCATCTTGAAATAAATGAATTTACTTAACACGCTTCACATCTTTTTTTTTTTCAGTAAAAAGTTTTCAGTAATATAAAGTGTTTGGAAACAAAGTATTTGCATTTTTAAATTTTTTTTGTAAATGATGATCTTTTATTTATATAAAGATATTTCAAGATGAATCATGGTCGCACCACATGACTTTTTTTTTAAGGCCATTGCCTTAAAAATTTCAAAATTTAATTTCAAATTTATAATATGAATCTTCAGGTACACAACATTCTGAATGTTTGAACTACTGCATTAGATATGCTTGTTTTTTATTATTCTACAATTGAGTTGTTGCAAATCCTTATACGTCATTGACCCACATGTACATTTCACTGGGTGATTGCGTGCATGTGATTGAAGAAGAGTGTTACCCATAGAGTCCAGTAAAGGGCTGAGCCTGTGTTAGACAGTATGAAACCCAAGAAACTAATGTAGATTGTACATAACCTTACCTGTTTATTGTGTACATCATTATACAGTCACATGTATGCATCAAAGCTGGACAGCAAAGAGTCAATAGGGAGTGCTTACAGAATATCTAATATTGTTTCAAACACCACATATATCATCCTATTTTCATATCCTTTCCCATCAACCTTCATTCAGTATCCCTAAATAGATTGTAATGGAGCTTGATTTGCTACTGTGCTCAGAGGGAATGAGCTGACAGAAAATAGCCGTGAGCTATTGTCCATAAACATGTCTGCTATGATGCACTCACCTCATCTCACTAGCCCACAGCAGCAACAAAAAAATATGAAAACTAAATTAACTGAATTGAAACTGGCTTGTTACAATTTCAACCTTAATGACTCTCACTGATTATGGATATTTTCAATATTGTCATGCTGCCCTATTAACACTTTAGCAGTGAAACCCTGTTCATCACAGAAAATTATGTTTTATCACTAATGACGAATATAATACTCATCATTGTTCTCTGTATCACAAGGTTTGATGGACATCTTTACAGTCAAGAATAAATAACCACTTCATCTATAAAGCACTACTGAGGAAGCTTCCAAACTACCTCACATATCTTCTCTCCTTTAAATCTAAATATAAAATGATCAAGGAACCTTAGATATCGTATGCACTACTGTTGGAAGGACTGGTTTCAGGTGCAAAGTAGAATCTGTTATTGGAGATTTGAAAGCTGTTCGTTCGTTCGTTCGTTCGTTCGTTCGTTCGTTCGTTCGTTCTATCATGTTATGACTTCCTTGTAACTGTTTTTGTTAATTATTTGTTGATTGTGTAGTTGCATTTGTTGGGACTCAACATCACTGTGGAAACTGAACATCAGCACATGGCTCTTTTGTTCCCTTGTTTGTTTTCCAAGGCCTGTATGTAAAAAGGAAAGCCTGAGTTTGAGTTTTTCTTCACATACTTAAATACAGAAAAGGCACCAGGACCCCTCCCCCATGTCTGGGAGAGGACAACCCCGAAACTCCAAACCCAGGTAACCAGGGGCGGGTCCAGAGAATTTTCGGGTGGGGGGCACAGGGGGTAACCACAATTAATATAGGGGGGGGCCCCCAAAAGTAACAAAAATGAAGGCTGCCACTGATCGCCCACTTCAATATTTATACTGTACAGTTACACACTGTTTATGTTTTCATCTTGCTTTTCTTGACCACATTAAATCTGAGTTAGTCAGAAGTTAGTGCTTCTAGCTCTGCACAGTGAACATAGCAGTGTTCTGTGTAGTAATCAGTGTTAAGCACCACTTAAATTCTTACAATGTAACAACAATATCCTATAATAATAAAAATAAATAAAATAAAACTAAATAAAATAAAAATGTAAAATAGAACTTTTAAAAAAATAGAATAAAAAGCTAAGTGTTCTGTGTAGTTATCAGTTTTAATAAGACTAAGCACAATCATCACAATGAAATTTAGAACAGTAACAACAATATCTTAACATCAGTAGTGCTCAGCTTTATACAGTAAACATATGAGTGCAGTGTGCAGTAATCAGTTGTAAGCACCACTTAAATGTTCACAATGAAACAACAATATCCTATACGGAGTGTCTATTTGCACCCCTAGTACAAATAGCCTCGGTCACACAGCTGAGCTGTTTGCACCCTAGACGTATAACAACGTAAAAACATGGAGGATATTCATCTTCCATGTCAACAGAAAAGGGCGAATTTAGAAAGGTTTCATGGATACCAAATACATTTCAGACCTCTGAAGTCTCAGGCATTGGCCGTGAGACACATGCATTTCAAGCTGCTCTCACGCTCACACGCCACACCTGACATTTTTTCAGGCCGAGAAGTGATAGATCTCACCGGATAGAAATTATTATATGATATACAGAAGACAACAGCGATGTATATTTATCCCGCTGTCCAGGTGAGATACTGGAGTCTTCCTCATCTCCAGACGCTCCCCTTCGACACTCAGTCCCGCAGCATGCCCTCCTAATTGTACTGGGGTGCAAATAGCCTTTGCCTACTCTTAATCAGTAGTTATGCTGAGTCTGTGCATAGAAATCTCAGTGTTCTGTGTAGTTATTAGTTTTATGAAGATTATGCACAAACACCACAATGAAATTTAGAACACTAACAACAATATCTATACTTTTATAATATTAATAATACCTGCATTTTCACCTTGAGGTCCATGAGTGCTGGTCTGGCTGTGTTAGCTACCTGGCTGCATTCAGCTTGACTCTGACTCTCACACTCCTGCTGGTCACGTGCACTTTCCCTGCTCATTTTCTTCTTAGTGAAGAAATTGGAGATATCTCCCTGCCTCCGTTTCATACTGTAGTCTACATTGAAAATGTGTCCACAAACACAATGAAAAGCAACATGTTATTTGCACTGTACCAACATCACAGTAGCAACAATGATATGAAACTCTGTTGTTGACTGTTAATTCATGTCGCAAAACGAAAAACACACGACAGATGCTAACGTTACTGAAATAGTGGAGAGATTTTTAAGTTTATCCAGATGGAGATAGTTATGACTAGGTTCTTACATTTTGGTGGCCCCTTTGGGAGGCCCTTATTACCAGTTACAACATTTTGGTGGCCCCTTAGTGAGACCATGATTCTCAAGCACTACACATTGTTCTCATTGCTGATTGTGTTCTCTTCACTTGTTGTCAGGTCTCTCTTGAAAAAGAGATCTTAATCTCATTGAAACTACCTGATAAATAAATAAATAAATAAATAAAGTTTGCAATGTCTAGTGTGTTAGCATGCTAAATGTTGCTAATTACCACAAAGCGCAGCTGATGGGGATGTTGTTGCAGGTATTTGATCACTGATCCAAAATCAGTTCTCAGTGGATCTCAAAATGAAACCTGAGGTTTCAAAATTATTTCTGGCTTCACAAGACTTCTTATTAAAAATGTTATTATTATCTGTGAAGTCTAATTTTCACACATCCAGCAGTCAAATGCTCACATTACACTGACAAACTGATACTAGAAGCAACACGTCTTTCTGTGTGCTTTAACAGCCTCTACAGCAGTCATGCCTTGTTTGTCACAGGAAAAAAGATGTGTAAACTTTTCCTGATCAAAATCCAATCATATCCTTCCTGTTTCTCTCTTCCTGTGCTTCTCACTCAGCCTTCCGTATTCAATGCTCAGAAAATACATTATTATGTGTTTATTCAATATTGTCTACTTTGTACATATTACATCTAATCATCTTTATCAATGAAAACTCATATTTTATAGCCAGGCTTGTTAAGTAAACAAACAGGATCTATACATAGCTTTCCACATGATAAATCACTATAATCACTCTGTATTTTCCATAAGACAAAAATAAAATCCAATTCCATCATTCAAAACACAGAGATTTGTCTTGTGTCTGTGAGACTCCAGGCAGTGAGTTTATAACAGTGCATTTGCCTCTCTCTTATAGCCTGCCTCGCTCTTATTCAATCAAAGGACCATTTTTATTGCTGGCGTGCAGGCACCTGATTGCAATATCCCAGTTGATAGATGGGGGTGGGGCGCTACTGTGGCAGGTGTGCTATATGCTCTAAGATAATCTGTTTTCATAAAACAACCAGACAGGTCTCCACATGAAGAGTTTCTTTGTGTTACAATTACTTGATAAAATATGTAGATTATTTCAGTGAGTTAAGGATCAGTGGGAAACAACAGCTCCTCTATTACTGTCTTTGATTCACTGCTCCCCTGATGTGCTTTCCTGCAGTAAAGGCCCTCAACAAGAAGTTATGCAGGAATATTTCAGAGCTGCTGATATTCCGATAATGCTAAAATATAACCTACCCACTGGTGTGAATCTAACTGAACTCCAGCAAAAATGTATTACTCTTTGACCTTGTTTGTATTTCCAGATGAAAGCCATTTCAGCTCAAACAATCTGTAGATGAAAAATGGGGGGTGTTTGCGGAAATGGAAAAATAAAGATCCTTTAAAAAGACATTGTTCTCCTAGGGCACACAGTGAAGATTGCTTTTTTTTAGGGAGAGAGAGGTAGGTGGATTTGAAAGAATTCTGCTTGACTGTTGGACTTTTGCCCTTGGTAGTATGTGAAGGATAATTGAAGCTGATTCAGCAGGCAGTTACGTCAAAAAGAGTTTGGGGGCAAATTCATAAACCCATAGTATTTTATGTATGGTTAAAGGGACTTGTGTTGCTCTGGGTAAAGAATTTCAGTACTTAAAAATGTATGTTAAAAATTACAAACCAGTTCATCTAAAGGCAAACATGTTGCTTTCCTCTTCCTCCATCCCAGTGTCTCTCCAATCTGTCTTGTGTCTTTGTTGTCTTGGCTTGTTGATACAAATTAGTTTAAGCATGACAGAGTGACAGGTGTAGAGTGAAGAATGGATTGTCAATGGAGTGTTGGTTTCTTAAGGGGTATGTGCCCCACCCTTACATTTTTTGAGGCTTTAGAAAATAAGTAAATTAGATTTTTTTCATAAAGTTAAGCATAAACAAAAACTAATTTCCTGTATTAGCTCTCAGTATTCAACTGTGTCTTATTAATAGAACCACCCTGCTGTGGTTCTTGGTTCTTTCCAGCTGGAACAAAACATAGAAGGCCAGCACAGCAGAGTCAGTGTACAACAGGCAGTTCAGAGTGTGAGATGTGAATAGTATTATGGGTGTAAACAGTATCTTAGGGTTCCCCCATCTGCCAAATCCCACTTTAACCCCTGACTCTATTGCAATTAATCTGGAGATTACGTAGATTTTCATAAATAACCTCCCATATACTGTAGTTTAACTCACAATAGCATCACCGTGTGAAAGTGCAACATCAGTGGTATTTAACTACAGCTAAAATGTTGTCCTTTACCCTTATCGTATCAATTCATAATGGTACAGCACTGAAATGAAAAAAAAGAAGAGTATGGCAGAAGCAAGACATAAAACAAAAGTTAAAACTAAAGCTGAAAAATGTTGTGCTCATATGGGATCCTTTTACCAATATAAGAAGCTGAATGAGAAAATGAATCTGTTTTTAGTCACAAACAAAGGAGTCTGCAAAATGAATATAATGTAGTGTGATATATCTGATACCAAAAATAGCAGAGAAGCAAAGTGTAGTAGTGTATAAAGGGTTGAGCTGAGCTTTGAGTTCCATTGATTGGTAATGATACTTTCCCTTTCACTTTAACCTATACGGAGCCTAGTGGATCCCCAGTCAGCCACTTGAATCATTCCATACAGCCTCATACCAAGTATGATTTAAACCTTTTAGAATACACCACTAAATAATTCAGCCATGCCAAGAGTTTAGCACTGCAAATGAAATACCATGATTATTTAATGGTGTATAACTGTTGCGGAGGCCTCATGACATATTTAAAGGAAGTGAATTATTAAGTTCTCACCTTCATGGTTTGTCCAGCTTCAGGGCTGTCCTGGTGGGAACTGAAAGAACTAATTAGAAAAGAGTTGGGAATACAAAAATATTTACATTAATAATTCAGAGAGAGATTTTATTTTCAGATGAGCTACAGCACCGCACTTCTTTCCCCCAATTAAGGAACAAAAAATAAAGGTTTTCTCTGGTTTATTTCAGTGCCTGCTTTGCCTTGACATTTATTTCTTTATGACCAATTTTTTATTCAGTTCATAATATTTTTGCACATGTTGGATAGATAGATAGACTTTTATTGTCATCTTACAGACACCTGAACAACAAAATTACACACATCTATACACTATGTCATTGACATATATTAAACATGCCTGTGCTTGTAAGTAATTCAGTTTATGTGCAGATAAATTCTTAACTACTATCACTGACAAATGTTGTACATCATAGATTCCCAGCCCCTGAGCACAGAGGAAAGAGTCTGACTGTATTCTACTCAAACATGGTCCTGATCAGTTGTGGAGCCCACCACAGTGCTGCTGACATGCCAGGATGTGCCAGGTGACAGAATTCTGGAAAGTTTAGGTCTTTCCCCAACACTGACTATACTGATTTCTTTTTTCCTATGATAAAATTATCATTGTAGAAATCCAAGTTAACATAAGGTATCTTCAATGAATTGCAGAAGAAAGCAATCATAGATAATATTGTCTAATACTGTGCATTTATCAACAAGTACGGTTTTAGTTTTCATATAGGAGTTTCGTGTGTAAAATCACTGCAGTGAACACATAACATGCAGTCTTTGGAGGAAAACCGGTCAGTCATTTGTCCTGCTTACAGAGTTAGCAGCTTGGCGCATCTTGACGCTAGCATTAAACCTGAATTAGGCAGGCTCTGTGTTGCTGCTATTCTGAAGAGTGCTGTGTGTCAGTGTTGAGCAGGCCACATTCAGAGCAAAGGAAGACGAGCAGATGAGCTAATCCCACGGCAGCTGTGAGGAGAAAGAGAGCAGTTAAGAAAAGAAAAAAAACAGAGAAGTCTAGTTTTGTTAGCTGGGGTCCATGGGCCAAGTTCACACATGGGTGCAAACAACCACAGACTCTGGGAAATTGAATTTCATAAGCACTTCCTTTGTTTCTTAGACGATTTAAAATGTGATAAAAACACTTGTTTTCTCCCCAAACTATCATATTGAAATCCATCCATTTACCACTGCTTAGTGGCTAATGGCATTAGACTGAGTAAGGAAACCCAGGCATCCTTCACCCCATGGTCTCCTCCCAGTTATATGTGCCTGGAACAACTCGCTTGTATTCAATACAGCACCCTCACTACTGGTAAAGCTGCAGTGATCCACCAACCTCATGCTACATATTACCCTCATTTGTGAACAAGACTCCTAAATATTTGAACTCCTCCTCGGGTTAACATCAGACTTTCACCCGCAAGAGTTACCAAATGAGATTCGATGAGATGTGAGTGTGAATTCTGGAAGTGATTATACGAGGGGAATTAAAATAAGGAAGCGGGGTAAAAGGGGGTCAGGCTGCGCCTAAAGAAGCGGCAGCTTACTCTCCTTCCCCTGCCCTCCCTGATCCTGGGGAACGCACAGTCTCTGCGGAATAAACTTGACAAGCTTCAAGGAAATGTTCGTTTCCTCCTTGACTACAAGGACTGCTGCGTCATGGCTTTCACGGAGTCCTGGTTTACAGAGGAGGACTCGGATACCGATCTTTCTATTGATGGATTTGGAGTCCCATTCCACCAGGATCGGAATGCAGAGATGACAGGGAAATCACGGGGAGGGGGTGTGTGCCTGTACGTCAACAAGCGCTACTGCAGCTCTGTGACAGTGAGGGAAAGCCTCTGTTCTCCTGATGTGGAACTCCTGTCAGTGTCGCTCCGCCCATTTTACCTGCCCCGTGAATTCACCCAGATATTCATCACAACTGTGTATATTCCTCCAAAAGCAAACCCATCGACGGCTACAAGCACTATCTTTGATGTAGTGTAAAAATTACAGTCCATGTCACCTGAAGCACTACATTTCATATTGGGAGATTTTAATCATATGTCCTTAAAGAACTTTTACCAATACGTTACTTGCACAACTAGGAAGGACAAGACACTAAATCTTTGCTACGGTACAGTAAATGGAGCTTATAAGTCAATTTGGCTGCCTCCATTAGGTTCGGCTGACCACAACTGTGTGCTCCTCCTCCCTACTTATAAAACTGTACTAAAGAGTGAAAAAATACAGACCAAAGAGGTCAAAATCTGGTGTGAGGAATCAACTGCTTGTCACCAAGGGTGCTTTGACTGCACCAATTGGGATATGTTTAAAGACTCTTGCACAGACATTGGTGAACTCACTGATGTGACTTTTTGTGAGAGCATGATCATTCCCACCAAAATGATTAAGGTTTACCCCAATAATAAGCCCTGGATGTCCAAAGAAGTCAGGGCTTATCTACAGCAGAAGAAACGCTCCTTTAATCAGGGGGGACCTTCTGAACTTAATTTGGCTAAAAGAGAGCTGAGAATTGAAATTTTACCAGAAAGAAAAAATTAGATTTTTTAACAGATAGAACACAGAGAGTCAGTTTGTTTTTCCTTCGGAAACTGTCCCGTTTTAATATTGATAAAACTATGCCGACCCTATTTTATCGAGTTTTTATCGAGTCATTATTATCTTTTGCCCTGGTGTCCTGGCTTGGTAATCTGTCACTACAGGACAAAAATTCCCTGAATCAAATCATCAGTTGGGCTGGTTGGCTAATTGGGGAGCCTCAACTCATTATGTCAGCCCTTTATGGCACTCAGCTGCAGCGCAAAGCCAGTTCCATACTTAAGGACAGCTCACATCCTTTGTATGGTAAGTTCCAGCTCCTTCGTTCTGGCTGTCCTTTTGTGGTCCCTAAGGGTAGGACAAACTGGTACAGAAATAGCTTTGTACCTACAGCAATTGTAATGCTGAATAGTCAGGCCACAAGGTGAACATGATGTCTGTTTGCGTGGCTGTGATTTTATATTGGGATTGCTGAGTTCCTGTCTGCACAACAAATTTACCTTCTGGTACTAATAAAGAAACCTTGAACCTTGAACCTTGACAGCCATCCACCCACATGTTCCATGCTTCATATGCCCATGATTGAAGAACCTGCCATAAATTACTTATGCAACGTTAAGATAGATCAGTTTACTCTCTTCTTCTCTCTTTGGTTTTCAGTGCAAGTAAGTTCTTCCACTCAAAATAATTTTTGGGGGAATGGAAAAGTATCTTGGACGACTATACATCTTTACTTATTTATTTTTCACCCATCTAGGTCTGCACACATCAGTGTAGCGAGTGAATGAAGAAATAAGTAAAATCTGATGAGCTCCATTGTATTTTTCAGTGTTGATGGGGGAACAATAGAGCGTTTGTGTCACCATCCAAAAAACATTTTTTCACCACCAATCATCCAGTGAGGTTGATTTGTGTGATATTATTATTTGTCACAAGAGTGGCTTACTGCAGAGAACAGTTGCCCCCTCCTGCAGAGAGTTCTCCTTTAATGTGCTGGCTGTAACCTGAGGGCTGTCACAACTAATCTCCTATCATCACTTCTCATCACCTCCCCAGTCAAAGAAAATGATATCCAGGTAAAGATTACTCTTTGCTGCTTTGATTTTTTTTCCCTCTTCTCTCTCCTAACCTGTGAAACAATTTTCTCTGACAGGGCAACAGCGCAAGCAAGGTGCTATTTTGATATTAGCATATATATCACCAGTTATGCAGAATAGGCCATTCAGTTTGAGACGAGAGCCTGTTTGGGTGTCAGAGTCAGCTCTGTATTTAGCTTCCATCATACGATAGCAGAACTCATCTACACTGAAAACACCAACAGGTTTCATTCTGCTCTGTTTCTGAGCCAAACATTTCTATATTTAAGTCATTTGGTGTTTTATTGAGTCCCTAAAAATCTATAAAGAACTGTCATTAAAATGAGACATACGTCTTTCAACAGAATTTCTAGAATAATATTCATTCTTTATTCCACTACATTAATATGCTTTTAATCTGTTACAACCCCAAAATTGTATTCCCTTTAAAGACTTTCTTTAACTTTCTCTAGATGCAACTGAAGCATATTTTGCCCCACACTGTATGACATTACCATCTTGTTCATCTCATTCTTCATTCATTCACCTCTCCAACTGGACTAGCTCAAGCAGCAACTGCCATTGCTTGAGGTTGAAGCCAATGTGTAAGTACCATAAAGTACCATTGACTGCTACTAGATCAAACCAGTCTCACATCAAAATGTCTAGTAGCTACTTTTGTCCAACATATTAGTTTCACAATAATGGCTCTGAAATTGTTAGATGCCCATATTATTTTGGTCTATTCTTTTCTACTGGCCTGCATCTATGTCACATGACTGCCAGGTTTCTGCCTGCTCAAACACACAAAATGGCTGCCATTCCTTTTATTCTCTGTGGAAAATGCATTTTTTTTGCATTCTTGCAATCATTTCGTTAATAAAATGCTTTTGATAACTTTTCTAGCGAGATGTGCATTTTATTTTCACAGTCTTTGTTTAGTTTGTCAGTTATTATAAACATATTTTCAGGCTTTGGTTGCTATGGACATTGCTATCAGTGTAACCATGGAGCTGCATGTTGTTGGAATCATGTTATTTGTGTTATTTTATGTAACTGTTTGAGGATGTTCTTTCAATGAGCAAGCACTGTGTTACAGTTTTCTTTTAATATCTTTAATATTTCTCAATACAAAAACCCAAAAGTGTCCCTGATAACTCAACAGTATGAATAGATTATGGCCATTGATTTATTATTTCTCCTTTGTTTCTGAGACATGGAAGTCTTTTTTTTCTCAGTTTTTGAGAGCTACAGAAGAGCATTAGGTTGTGTGCAGACTTTGCACGTTCAACTACTGTTTTGGGTTGTCTGCAGTCAGTAGGTGTCATTTAATTTCAAATTGCAACCAGTTGGCTACAACTCGAATACAAGTACATGTGGGTTAGGATATTAAATATGAAATCATCTTTCTTTAAACATAGTCTTCCTCAATTAATATTATCCAATAAGGCATTCTGTGTGTGTGTGTGTGTGTGTGTGTGTGCGTGTGTGTGTGTGCGTGCGCATCAAATCTTGTAATATGGGCATATAAATGGGATGAAGACAGGGTTATCAAACTGAACTTTACATTTCACATCCCTCATTCAATCCCTGCACTTGTCATTTTCATATATTTCATCAAACTGGACTTTACATTATGCATTACATTCAACCCTTACTGTAGCATGATTTAATTATTTATGCATGTCACATTTATAATTGTTTTTCTGGTCAGCTTCATTTCTTTGTCCATAGCACTATCCTTACTTCCTTTTTAGCAGTCTAAATTTCTATTCAACCCTTAGCAAAGAGTAGTTCAAGTGTACTACAAGTATACCTATTTTATACTAAAACTGAGGCAGTATACTTGAAGTTGACTTTTTATATACTATATTTTATATACTTAAGAACAGTATAGTGAAGTATACTTGGCTTATACTGAAAAGTATAAAGAAAAGTCTAAGACCAAGTACATTAATACTAAGACTTACACTTATACTTTAATACTTAGCTTCTACTTGTACTTTAGTAAACTTTTTACTTTGTTCTGCCACAAAGTTCTAATACTTAGTATATCTTGATCCAAGTACAGAATAAGGTCAAGTCATTGACTCGTGCTTACATTTCATTTAGCAGAATAAAAATGTTTTTCACTACACACATTAGCTTTGTATCTAGTATATAACTAGTACAATGGCAATATATAGAAGAGTACTTGTGGTATACTTTAAGTATATTTCAATAAACTAAAATGTGGACTAAAAGTATATACCTAGTACACTAGTAGTATATTGATGAGTGTTACTTGAAAGTGTACTTTTGTTAACTTAAAATGACCTTATAAAGTATACTTAAAGTATATTTTTATAAACTTAAAATTGTGCCAATTTAGTCCGAAGAGGTATTAAATTAGTATAATTTCTAGTACACTACAAGTACATGGTCCTTAGTATACTTGCTATACTTATACTTACACTCAAGCATACTTAATAAAATGAACTTCAAGTATAGGCTACTACTTTTTGCTAAGGGAAGTTTTATATATTTATATATTTCATCACTATTTAAAACTAAATTACTATTCTATCTGTAAATGAATTCTAATTTAATTTTAATGTTACTTTGTTTGTTTTATTATTATTATTCATTATTTATGAGAGGAAAGGGGGTGGTGGTGGAGGCATGTCAAATCTTTTTTTTTTTATCATACCCATATCTTCTCTCTAAATAGGTGGGCTTTGATGTAGAAACTTTAAGGCTGCCATGCGCTGTGATTGGGTCTGCACTATTACCACATTATACTTGTAGTCAGTTTGTTTATGGAGTTGTGTTGAATTGCTTGACACCGAAATGAAGCTTTATGGCCACAGTGGTAACCTGCGTGTGGTGATTCTGACGTGAATGTGTTAGGGAATTTCCACAAAAACAGTGTTGGGGTTAATACTTTATGTAACTCATAAATCTCCAGTACATGGGCTATTAGGCTTAATTAGAGCCGATCAGTGTGCAGTACTTATCATTTTGAAATCTGAACAAACAGGTGCTAGGTTATTTATACAATCAGACTGAATGGGCCTCAATCCATTGTGATCTCATGCTGCACACACAGTGCAGTTTTCCTCATATGGCAGGGCATTGCAAGGTTTTTAATTGTGATCATGTGTTGGTGGTGTGTTGGGGTGCTTGTTGGCTTTGAATTACTTTGTGAGTATCTGGATGCTTTTCTTACAACCCACTTCTTATCCCACAGCTTATAAAGGTTTCTCTGGAGTTCAGATGGAGCTATTGACTGTCCCAGGGGGTTAAGCAACAGAGCAGCAGGGGCCAGTCTGTCTAGCAGTCCTGCACTACTGGCTAAGAGGACAAAGAGGTTTGTAAATTCACAGTCCCATTTGAGAAGCAGTGATCTGCCTGCTAGCAGCTGTACGACTGGTTAAGTTGAAAAGCCGAGTCTTGGAACAGGCAAACAATGTCCTTAAAGATAATGACCACGGAGGTAGAGGTGCTGGATGAAGCCAGTACTGCGTCAACTCGACGGCATATCTTTGCAGAGCCCTCTGCAATTGCTGTGTACCCCCGCAGAGCCCTATGCCGTTGCCTGATGTGCACCTCCAAAAATTCTAACTACGTGTTGAGACAACACAGACTGCAAGGGCTGTGATTGGTCCGCACTACATCATTTCTGGCATTTTGGCTTCTTCACACTCTTCACAATACCCCCTTCAGAACCTTCAGGAACCTCACACCCCCTAGCATTTTGGCAGTGAATTGCACAGCATCATTCAACCCCGACGCAGAACTGCAAAAGGTTCACGACACGTTGAGGCACTGGCATACCTACGGTACGCTCAGATATGTTTTCGCATAACCAGGGACATTTTTGCAGCAGACATGGTTTGATTTACTTTCATTTCAGTTTCCTTCTTTCCTTCTTTCTCACTCACTGTATTCTTTCTTTCAGTCTTTTAGCTACATCAATAGGTGGGTCATCAGTCACTGATGTTTAACGTTTGAGTCATGAAAGTGCACACAACTCAAGTGAAGTTAACAGTGAGGAACATAACCTATTTACCCACAGCCACGACACAGGAGATTCAACAGACAACCATTGTAGTACAGGTACTGAATCACAAAATGAGTCAGTACAGTGTAGGCGGCTGGTTTCTGTATTTACGTACTTTAATGCTCAGACACTTAGAACAACAATCTGAGTCTGTCAGTGGCGAAGCAAGCACTTTTTTATGTACATACATTAAAGGCTGCAAGTGCCCCCAAGGAATACATAGCAGCCTGTGTTGCCAGCTGAAGTGCTCTTGTTGAATACTGGAACAATTTCAAAAAATGTTGACCTCATTAAACACATAGACCCAACATGATGGGAAAGTAGGGTTCAGGTTTATCTTTAACAGACTTGATCTGTCATCATAATCGTGTTGTAATAGTCCTATCATAGATTTTGATTTAAAGGGCCGGTAACCACACACAGTCAGTAAAATGAACACTTCTGAACTGAGGCATTCCTACACAGCCGCCCCCAAAACTCAACTTAGACCTTTTGAACATAAACAGGAAAGTCTATTAGGAGTCGTCTATATCAGGGAGATTTGGGAGCTGTACCAGTCGGGACACAGGACGCAAGTAGGTCTTGTCCTTCACCTGCACGACCGCAGTGCAGATGCGCCTATCAGCTCCAGGGTACGTCTGTGTGACTTTCCCACATCAATCAATCAATCAATCTTTATTTGTATAGCGCCAAATCACAACAAAGTTATCTCAAGGCACTTTACACATAGAGCAGGTTCTAAACCGAACTCTTCAGGTTTTAATTTTACAGAGACCCAACATTCCCACATGAGCAAGCACTTAGCGACAATGGCAAGAAAAAACTCCCTTTTAACAGGAAGAAACCTGAGGCCGAACCAGGCTCAAAGTGGGCGGCAATCTGCCTCGACCGGTTGGGGTAGAGGGGAGAGAGAGCAAGAATAGGAGAGAGAGAGAAGCACATAGAAAATAAACATTGAAGCTAGAAGGTCCGGGACTGGAATCTGTCATCCGGACGTCTACAGGCCCAGATTACCTGTGAGACGAGAAAGCACAGACAACTCCGGGGAAGAAGTGTAGGTTATTGAATGCATTAATAGTACATGAATGTTATTGGATATAGATGGATAGAGAGAGAGAGAGAGAGAGGAGGAGAGAGGAGCTCAGTGCATCATGGAGGTAGGAGTCCCCCGGCAGTCTAAGCCTATAGCAGCATAAACTAGGAGCTTGCTAACTATAGGAAAAAAAACTAAGGAAAGTTTTAAGCCTACTCTTGAAAGTAGAGAGGGTGTCTGCCCTCCGGACCGAATCTGGGAGATGGTTCCACAGGAGAGGAGCTTGATAACTGAAGGCTCTGCCTCCCATTCTACTTTTAGAGATACTAGGTACCACAAGTAGGCCTGCGTTCTGGGAGCGCAGTGTTCTGGTAGGTACATAAGGTACTATAAGCTCTGTAAGGTATGATGGAGCCTGACCATTAAGAGCTTTAAAAGTGAGGAGAAGGATTTTAAATTCTATTCTTGATTTTACGGGAAGCCAATGCAGTGAAGCTAAAATAGGAGTAATATGATCTCTCTTTCTAGTTTTTGTCAGACCGCGTGAAGCTGCATTCTGGACCAGCTGGAGAGTCTTTAGAGATTTATTAGGACAGCCTGATAATAATGAATTACAATAATCCAGCCTTGAAGTAACAAATGCATGGATTAGTTTTTCAGCATCATTTTGAGACAGAATATGTCTGATTTTTGAAATGTTACGCAGATGAAAATAGGCAGACCTTGAAATTTGTTTTATGTGGGAATTAAAGGACAGATCCTGGTCAAATATAACTTCTAGGTTCCTTACAGTAGTACTGGAGGCCAAAGTAATGCCATCCAGAGTAGTTATATCATTGGATAATGTGTTTCTGAGGTGTTTAGGGCCAAGCACAATAACTTCAGTTTTTTCTGAGTTTAACAGCAGGAAGTTACAGGTCATCCAGGCCTTTATGTCCTTGATGCATGTTTGTAGTTTAGTTAACTGGTTGATTTCATTCGGCTTTATTGATAGATATAATTGAGTGTCATCTGCATAACAATGAACATTTATTGAGTGTTTCCGAATAATGTTTCCTAAAGGAATCATATATAAGGAGAATAGTATTGGTCCAAGCACTGAACCCTGAGGAACACCGTGTTTAACTTTTGTTTGCATGGAGGATTTATCATTAACATTTACAAACTGAAATCTATCTGACAGATAGGATTTAAACCAATTTAATGCTGTTCCTTTAATACCAATTAACAGGATTTGATGATCAATAGTGTCAAAGGCAGCACTAAGATCTAACAGGACGAGGACAGAGAGAAGTCCATTATCTGATGAAGTTAAGAGGTTATTTGTAACTGTTACCAGTGCAGTTTCTGTACTATGATGAGCTCTAAATCCAGACTGAAAATCCTCAAATAAGCTGTTATTATTTAGAAAGTTACACAGCTGATTAGCAACTGCTTTCTCGAGGATCTTAGAGAAAAAGGGGAGGTTAGATATGGGCCTATAGTTGGCTAAAACCTCTGAATCAAGAGTTGGCTTCTTAAGAAGTGGTTTAATGACAGCTACTTTAAAAGACTGTGGTACATATCCTGTCACTAAAGACAGATTAATCATATCTAATAAGGAAGTGCTAACAGAGGGAAAGACTTACTTAAGCAGCCTAGTTGGAATCGGGCCTAAGAGACAGGTTGATGGTTTGGAGGAAGTGATCATTGAGGTTAGTTCTATAAGACCGACTGGAGAGAAACAGTCTAGATAGATGGCCATAGTGCCCGAGGAAGATGTGGGTCAACAATGAGGACTACCTGGCCAACCGACAGTTCTTTCCCATCCTTCCTCCACTTCTGCCTCTCTTGCAGACCTGGCAAGTAGTGGTGAATGAAGGTGAACCAAAAATGGTCAGCCAACACTAGACTCCAACGACGTTTGCCAAGGAGGTCAATTGAGTCATTGAATCCCGGTATCTCATGATGAGGATATTTGGAGTGACGGGATATTGGTCCGCAACATCAGAGGAGAGGTAGCCCAATGGCTTTGCATTCAT
Organism: Scomber scombrus; assembly: GCF_963691925.1. NCBI lineage: Eukaryota > Metazoa > Chordata > Actinopteri > Scombriformes > Scombridae > Scomber > Scomber scombrus. Next base: position 911,755 of record NC_084972.1, read on the forward strand.
GATACCCTCAACTTTGATGAGGACCGTGCGGAGGACGGTCTCAGATACTGTCTGATCCTTCAGGATAACCCTCAGTTTCGGTGTCATCTCGGCGAAGGCGTCCTGCAGCTCATTATCTCCTCGAACAAAATTGGTGCCATTATCGCAGAGAAGCTCAAATGGTGTACCACAACGGTAGATGAAACGTCTCAGGGACATGAGAAAGGCGTCAGAGTCCAAACTCTCCAGGAGGTCACGGTGAACGCAGCGCGTAGTCATGCTCTTGTATAAAATCCCCCATCTCTTCTCATTCCGGCGCCCTACCTTAATGTGCAATTGGGCCAAAGCAGTCCACTCCTACAGAATAGAATGGAGGATTGTACAGGTGTAGGTGTGAGGGCGGAAGGTCAGCCATCTTAGGTACATCAGGCTTTGCGCCACAGCTGACATTCTCGACAGGAGTGATGATGCTTCCGGATCGCTTCCCTTGCACGCAATACCCAGTATTTCCGTTGGAGATCAGCAAGCACTCACTCTGGCCAGGCGTTGAGAAGAGTCTGATCATAATCTTGGATGAGCAGCTTCGTCAGGCGATGATGCAGGTTCAAGACGATTGGGTGGATAGCGTCCATCTCCAAATTCTCGGCTCTGCGAAGTCGACCGCCGACTCTGAGGAGACCTGTAGCCTCACCATACTCTGGAGCAAGAGAACTCAAGCGACTGTCAGATGGAAGAGGCTGGTTGGATCTCATCTACTACCAAAACCATCACCATCTCTCCTAACCAGAAGCCATGGCTTAATGCAGAAATGCACCATCTTCTTAAAGTAAGGGATGCTGCATTTAAAGCAGGGGATGCAGAGGCACTCAGAGCCGCTCGACGGAGCCTTACAGTGGGAGTCAAGAGAGCAAAGTCAACCTATGCTCAAAAAATACAGGGTCACTTCTCATCTAATGACCCACGCAGCATGTGGAAGGGCATTAAAAGCATCACTGCAAAAAATTAACCCCTGCAAAGCTGTAGGCCCTGTGATTCCAGGTAGGGTCCTTAAGGACTGTGCACACCAGCTCTCATCAGTCAGGGCAGACATTTTTAACATCTCACTGTTTCAGGCCACCATACCAACATGCTTCAAGACATCTACCATTGTCCCTGTGCCAAAGGCCTCCGCAGTGTCTTGTCTCAATGACTAACGTCCAATCGCTCTCACCCCTATTGTGATGAAGTGTTTTGAGAGGCTGGTTATGGCGAGCATTAAAAAGTCCATCAATATAACAACTGACTCCCACCAGTACGCCTACAGGCCAAACCGCTCTGCAGCCGACGCCATCGCTGCTGTCACACACACATCATTCACACACCTGGAGAAGAAGAACTTCTATGTGAGGCTGCTGTTCTTAGATTTCACCTCTGCCTTCAACACCATCATACCGCAGACACTGGTGAATAAACTGTCAACACTTGGACTAGCCCCATCATTCTGCAACTGGGTTTTGGACTTCCTGACAAATAGACCCCAGTCTGTAAGGATTAACAACACCATATCATCATCCTCAACACTGGCTCCCTCAGGGCTGCGTCCTCAGCCCACTGCTCTACACCCTGCTCACTTATGACTGTAGAGCCCACTGTGACAGTAACCTCATAGTGAAGTTCGCAGATGATACAGCTGTGGTGGGGCTTATAACCAACAGAGATGAGTCAGCATACAGGCAGGAGGTGGATGGACTGGGACTGTGGTGCAGGGAGAACAACCTGACTCTCAATAACAACAAAAGAAAAGGAGATGATAGTTGACTTCCGGAAGACCAGCACTGCCCCTCCTCCTCCTCTTCACATCAACGGCACAGCTGTGGAGGTGGTCCCCAGCATTAAGTACCTTGTTGTACACCTCTCCAACACCCTCACTTGGCATGAAAACACTATGAGCCTTGTCAAAAAGGCTCATCAGCTCCTGTATTTTCTGAGGAAGCTGAAGGGGGCGGGGATGAACCCAAACATCCTCAGCTCCTTTTACAGGTGTGTGGTGGAGAGTGTACTGACCTCCTACATCACAGTCTGGTATTGCAGCTGCACCGAGGCAGAGAAGAAGGCACTGCAGAGGGTGGTAAAGTCTGCACAAAAGACCACCGGATGCAGCTTTCCACCCCTCTCGAAGATCTACATCAGCCAATGCACTGACAGAGCTACCTCCATCATGCAAGAGCCCACCCGCCCTGCACATGGACTGTTTTCCCCCCTCGCCTCAGACAGGAGGCTGCGCAGCATCCGGTCGAGAACCACCAGAATGGTGCTGTCAGGCTGCTAAACACCTCAACAATGCCGTGCCCTTGATTGCTGCATGGTTTAACTGTCCATTCCCTTATGGCACTTTATGAGGTTGCACTTGATGTTGTTGCACTTTTAGTTGCCGTTTAGTGTTTAGTTTTTAGTGATTCTTTAATATTTATTATTTATATACATATCTGTTTTTTTTTTAGTAAACATATCTTTTATATATTTAATTTAGCACCTGGACCCTGAGCACTATGTTTCGTTTTTTTTACATGTTCCTTGGTGAAAGAATGACAATAAAATGAGTCTGAGTCTGAATGAGTCCAACTGGGCTTGTACGAGGAGGGCCTTCTCCACATTCAGGTAGTCAGATACATCACGATTATCATCCGTGGTGTGGGAGTCAGCCGCCCCATGAAGGGACCTGGCTGTTACTTCGACAAGCTCTTTCCACGAAAAAAAGTCTGCAACAGCAGGGAGATGAGGACCTGTGGAGATGGTCACACTACCAATGGCGGTGGACTTCCTCAGCTCGCTGTCGTTATAGTCTGGACCAACAGAGGGCATAGTAGGCCACTGATCTTCAGGTAAGTAGAGGAATCCTGGACCTTGACTCCACCGATGTGGTTGTGCCAACGCCTCCAGTGTCAAACCTTGAGTGATATCATCTGCTGGGTTTGTGGCAGAAGTTACGTACCTCCAGCTGTCAGGCTCAGTCAGGTTTTGGATCTCTGCGACTCGTGTGCCCACGAAGACCTTGTACCTGCAGGACTCCGACTTAATCCAGTGCAGGACAGTGGTGGAGTCGGACCACAGGACAACCCTGGATAGGAACCGTGAGCTCAGTTCGGAGTACATCAGCGAGCTGAGCACCTGTAAGGGTAGCGCTCAACTCAAGGCGGGGCATCGATTGTTGCTTCTTGGAAGCTACCCGAGACCTGGCGAGTACAAAAGGAGAAACCCACACAGCTCCACACAGCTTTTCAGCAGACAAACTGATCAGACTTTACACTCCAGATACTTCTGCACCTCTTAAAGGGCCGGTAACAGCACACACTCAGTAAAATGAACACTTCTGAACTGAGGCTTTCCTACAAAGGGTAACAAGCTGTTATTCTGAAACTGAAATGTGCTTTGGACCAATGTAGCTATTAAACATTTTGATGTGAGACTGGATTGTGGAAGTTGGTGACAACTTATGGCAGGGTGCAAAAGTGATGGTCAATGTCATCCTGAGTTTCAATAATACGGTCACCAAATTTGAACGCATCCTCTGAACCTACATTGGACCGCCAAATGTGGTTGACATAGGAAACGCTGCACTCGTAGCTGTACGGAATGTGAAAAAATAATTATCCTGGAAAGGACAATAAAATCTATCTATCTATCTATAAGCTGCTAATGAACTGTTTATGGTTTGTTGAATGCAGCACTCCCTGACAGTACCTCCAGATGGAGTTATCCCGCCTTAATTGTTCTTCAAGGTCAACAGGTGGTAACTTCCAGAAAAAAGATGCTGGTACATCATCAGACACAGACGGCCCACAACCAGCCAATGCAGGCCTGCTGTAGACACTAATCGAGAAAACGCAGTTGGAAGCAGCAAGGCAGAGACCAAATAAACATTTGAAAATTGATAATTTTACTTTTTGTATCCTTTTTTCCATATTTTATGAAAAGCAAGGTGCATTCTAAAACTTGCATATAGGTATAATATATAACCATGTTTGTGTTTTTTTAAAGCTTCAAACATATAGTGTACAGCACATAAGAAATAACTTCTGGTTCTTTTTGAATAAGGGTTATAAGAATAGCACATTTTGATTTTAGTTCATGCCAAATATGAAAATATCACATCATTCAGAAACACTTCAGAGATGAAGTCCCCTGCATTCAACTATAAACTGAAGTTAATGCTACAGTAGAAGAGTAGCAGTAGTGTTTTACCTGGATGGTGATGGTGAGCGAGGTGGTGTTGAAGTGCTTTTCCACCAGCATGACGAGTCTGTGAGTGGTGCTGAATCCTGAAAACGCTCCACTCTCAGAGGACACACCAACACATCTGAACAAGGTCTGTTAAGGACGTCTGTGCTGAAGATATTAAAACCCTGAAACAGAAAAGTCAGAGAGATTACTAATCTCTTGAAAATGATCTAAAACTTAATTAAATTGATTAAAGTAAGTATTAGTGCTTAATATAACTGTTCATCCTCTGCTTCATCATGCACCCTTGCAGTTATGTAAGTGACATTGTTAGGACTTGGTTTACTTAAAGGGTCTTTTCTCTGTACGTTTGCTGACAAAAGTTACAAGGTTACACACACTTAAGAAGACTTAGATAAAGATTAACTAAAGATTAAAATAAGATAAGGTGACTAAGGTAAGAATATGTGAGGTGAAGAAAAGAAAAAAAGGAAACTTGGAGCAAAGCCAAGTCAAGTCAAAAAGCCAAGTAAAGAGCAAAGAGCAAAGAGGAGAAGGAGGATGGGTGCAGCTGGGTTTTGTCCTGGGGAGGGCTTGTGTGTGAGCCAATCAGATTCATCACAGCTACTTTGAGGATCTAATTTACTGTGAAACTTTTCATCATCATCATTCATTCAGTATTTAATCCTGATTATAAAATGCATACTATAACATAGTAACACAGAACACAGGATGTATCATTCTGGCATTACTATGACATTAGCTTGATTCATCGCGCTGCTATTCATTAAAACCTGAAAAGGATGAATATGATCAAGCACATTGTTATTCTACTTATTCCATGATAGTTAATTGATTATCACCATAATGTAAACATAACATCAATGTAACACTTTCTCATATTAAGTAACATTCTCATACTAACATTTGTGTTTACTAAAAGAGAAAGTTCTTCAAATACCCATTTATCTGTGATGGCTGTAATAACTGTTAATGGAGGTTTCTTTATGTAATTGATACTGATATAAGTAATTGGTATTGTTAAAAACATACTATTTACTAAGACGTTCTTGTTTAAGTTTTTAACACTAATTTTCTCATTTTCATGCTCTGTGTGGTTTCAGGAGACACAGAGGGAATGTCAGGAATGTTCAGTGTCTCATAATTTATGATGGTGGTCTGTGTGACTCTGATCTGATGGTAGAAATGGTTAGTAAAGTCTATCCGATAAATTATGACGTCCAAAGGAAGCACCAAAATCTGTCTTTCGTTACTTTTACGTAGTTCTTGTCACTTTTGGTTGTTCCATGGAATGTTAATGGATCTTTGTTTGTCCAAGAGAGAGACCATGTCAGTCTCTATATCAAACCTGATCCAGTTTACTCATCCCAGGGTCAAAGGTGACTCTGACCAGATGATGTTCTGAGCCGTACGATGCTGTCTGCTACAGTAACATGATATTTTTGTACTAATAAGAAAAATACATATTATTGGACTGATGAAATACTGTGACCCTCTTTTAAGCTGGTACTGATGTCTGTCTTCCCTTTTCAGCTATCAAAAGGGCCCTTTGGCATCAACTCCACTGAAAGCAACCCACTTGGCAGGTTTGCCTCCTGCATTGTCTGACATTGGTGACGGGTCAGCTTCTGATAGGTAGGAGCTTTTGAGCAATGCAGAAAATTTGTCTTAACCTGTATAACCTCTTATTTTTATGGAAATATTTAGGCTTTTTTTCTTGAGAGTAAGTGGAAACCATTCAAGTAATGCTTTATCCTGGGTTATCCAATGTTTACGTAGGGAGGGCCAATTTCAAGTGGAAGGTGTTGAAATGCTCGGCATAGATGTGGGTGAGACTACACTGGATGCATCAGAGGTTCAAGGGCTGCTTCAAGACAGGTGAGTTTTTATTGTGATATTCTCTTCAAAGGAATGATACCTTTACCAGGTAAACTGTGACTAAAACCTAGTGTTCATTATGTTGTATGTATGCATCACATTGGTATTGTTGTTACAGGTCTGATATGGGAGAGATGGACCTTGAAGAGGACCAAGTGAGCTTGCTGGAAAATTGTGTGTAAGTAACAATCTGATATTTATATTATACATTAAAACAGCTTTTTAATCGCCCTCTTTGTGTGACACGATTGAAGTGTCTTCTTTGTCCGAAGAAGGATCAGGAGAGGACAGTTCCGATGAGGACTATGTGCCTCCCCCACGTATAAGGTACTGATTTTACAATTTCGTTTTTTTATAAGACACTGGTGTTGGTTTTACTGTTATTTTTGTTCACATACATTTCATCTATAATGTTTGTCTGATCTTACAGATTAGAAGCTGCAGTCGAATCAAGGCCAAAGATAGACAAACTGCCTGTAATTTCAGCAGATGAAACTGTCCATGACTTCCCTGAGAACACTGGAACATCCACTGAGCCTGAAGAGGGGGAGCAGCTTAGTTCTGGACAGCTAAAAGTCCTGATTGCAGATGACGTGCAGCTATCGTATATGAGAAGAACCTGCTGCAACTGATTAGATTGGTTGCCCCTCCAGTGCAGTGGTGTCCACACATGTTATCCAAAGTACAGATGTGCCAAAGCCTGCCCCCATTTGAGTGTGTAATTATACAGAAATGCACTGCCTTTGTTGTTGAATGGGTAAGTAACATATCCTAACTACAATGACATAATTATTTTTGGCTATAATCACTCATTGTTTTCTAAGTTGCTTTGCTATAAAGTAGTTCAATTAAGTATGTAGAGTGTTGTCCGTTTTTCAAAATATTAGGAATTCATGGAAATTAATATAACTTATTATGCCTAGGTTTGTCCACATGGTCATGTAGTCTGGAGTTGGACCTCACAGCCAACCTTCAAGTTCGGGATGTTGGCAGGTGACTTTATGCTTGGAACAAACATCCTGTTGAGTGGTAACAACTACTCAAAGATTGCACTTCTGTTCCGCTTTATGAATATGGGGGTGGTCAATGCCGCCACCTTTTACAAAATCCAGGATATATACTGCGTGGATACTATTTTGGAGTTCTGGCACAATAAACAATCTGAAGTCATTCAACGTTTTCAGGGCACGGATGTGGTTGCTTTGGGTAAGTAAATATAAATACAAAGTAATTGTGAATCACAGATGCCAATTTTTGTTGTCACCTTAATTATATTGTATAAACGAGAGTAATATGACGAGATGTAATTTTTCTGATTTCCTGCTTATTACTTTTTCTTTGATTTTTAGGAGATGGGCGGAATGACTCACCAGGTAACCAGACTCTTACTGTTAATTAGATAGAGTTGATGGACATGTTGATCTTACAGCTGCTTGTGTTTTCTATAACTGAGAAAGTTTATTGTAATTGAAAGCTTAGCTTCTGTAGTTTTTTTTTAGATTAAAGCTTTGAAATGTTTTTTACATAGGCTACTTTGTTTTGTCTTGCATTACACAGGTCATAATGCCCAATACTGTAGTTACTCCACCATGGCAGACTCCACAAAGGAAATAATCAGTGTTGGTACTTTGGACAAGAGGCAGACAGGGCGGTCTTCAGTTATTATGGAGACAGTGGAGAAACTTCATGCCGAGGTGAAACTTGTGGAATTCTGCACGGATGCACATGTCCAAATAGGAGCCCTTATGAGTGAGTACTCATGTCATTATTTTTAATACCTGGTTGTATTGTCTATAACTTGCATGTAGTATGTCGCGTTTATTCTGTTCTTTTCCTCCCCTAGACCCAGAGAGAGGAAAGTTCAAGGATTCTGGAATAAAGCACAGTCTTGACATGTGGCACGGCGCAAAGAACATTGCAAAAAAGATTGCAACAGTAAGTGTTTGTTTGTTCGTAACTGTAAAAATGATTGCTGTGCCAAAAAAACAGTACTAATGTTGTCATGATCTCTAGGCTGCACAGGTAAAAGGAAACAACATTCTCCTCACCTGGTTGAAAGATATTGTCAACCACTTCTGGTGGTGCTGCAAGAAGGCAGTCACGGCCGAACAGTTTCTGGTAAGTTTTTTTCTCGTGGTCACATATAGCACTTACAGTTTTATTCTTGTTGAAGTGCAGGTTGTACAACCAAAACAAGGTATGTAGATACTATACTCTGATTAATGCAGTAGTTGGAATCCCCTCTACATTTTGTTGTGGGTTTGTTAATGTAATTGGTTGAAATGTGTTCACATTTTCAGTTGTGAATATCTGCTTACTAAATTGGTAGGACAAATTGATATATTATATGCTCTTTATCATTCTTGTGTATCTTGTGCTAAACCTTATTTTATAAGTGTTTCAAACTGTTCTTGATATTTTGTGACTATGAGAACTGCACAAGAATTCCTATGCACATATAGGCCTACTTGTGCCTGGGAAAATGGCAAATGAAGTACTTGTACTTGAATCTCATGGCATAATGAAACACTTACAGTCAACTAACAGTCTTTTTTCTGTAAGGCACTTTGGGTTGGAATTATACACCATATCTGTGGCAGTCACACCTGGGCTGTTGGATCCTGCCATCAAGAACATCTTGAAGACTACAGACACAAGGAAAACATCCAGGAGAACTCTCAGGCACACAAGGCTCTACTGAATATCATTCTGAACAAGAGATGGCTAAAGGATGTGCACAAAGATGTGAGTTTCATTTTCATACAATGGCTTTAATATTTGTTTCACAATATATTTGGATTGCTATACAGTTTTATGTATGTACTTACTGTTAGGTGTGATAAAATAAAAAAGCAATCAGGTGGTGTTCAAGTAACTGTACTACAAATATACTAAAACTGTTTCAGATTCAAAAGGCTTTACAAAGCTAATGCCAGGCGGTGGAGTGTCTATGCGGTGAAGACTCCCAAAACCTACAGCTACATCAGGGATCTACAGGCAGAGATTGTGGCAAAGAGACTGTCGTCTGGTGTGGGAATGCCTGAAAGAAGGCCCCAGCGCCCAGATGACCCACAAAGACTTGGCCCACTGCCACCCATCCCCCACCACCCACACAAGAACTTGCTGAGAAACAACTAAGAAGAGGGATGCCGGGCGACTGGATAGGCTGGTAAAGAAAGCTGGCTCTGTTGTGGGAGCTGAACTGGAGAGCATCACTTCAGTAACAGACAAAAGGACCCTGAACAAACTGCTCACCATCATGGACAATGAAGGTCATCCACTTCACAACACCATCATCCAGCAGAAGAGCATGATCAGCTGGAGACTACGCTCACTGTCATGCAAAACTGACAGACTGAGTAATTAATTTTTCCCCAGGGCCGTACAACTGTACAATCTGGCAATAAAAGGACCCCCACAGCCTGGACTAAATTCACTTTCAATTGTATATTGCACTATATTTTTATTTTTACACTTTATCACACAGCCTCAGACCTTTTTTATTTATTTAGTATTTAATTATTTAGTATATTGTTCTTAATATTCTTCTTCTTACCTAATTTGTATTTATACAGATTTTACTTTTTACATTCCTGTTTATGTTGTTTGTGTATGTTATGTGTGATGTCTTTATGTGTATTAAGCTGCTGGACCCTAAATTTCCCCTAGGGGATCAATAAAGTTTACATCTATCTATCTATCTATCTATCTATTTATCTATCTAGAGTTTTTGCACATTGTTTGCTGGAATTGACTATGCACTGTATATCAATAAACTTGACACAACCTGAAATAATATTTATGCTTTATCCATTTCAACAAGTCATGTTGGGGCTCCACTGGTTTAGTCTACTAGTCTAATATTAGTCAAACAACTTTTTTGAAAATACGTTGTCATGACTTGACCATCATATTGATGCTTTATCCATTTCAACATTATCCTTTGTAACACTATAAAGTATTAGTTAGGGCTCCACTGGCTTAGTCCACTGCTGCATAGAGGGTGTAATTCAATCATTGTCACTGACAATACACAAGTGAAATGTAAATTGATATACAGTTTACCACCAAACAGAACTCTTGTGTTTCAAAATTTGGTTATTTGTGAATGAAGCAGATCCACACATAATTTATTGAAAAAAAATATTTAATTTACTAACGAACAAAATGATGCATGTGCCTGTGAATTTGGGGTGCATGTTGCTGCAGATGTCTGAGGTAGGTATGCTAGTGTCTAGGAGTAAAGCCAGCATACTGTCCGTGTGGGTCAGGCCACTTATCTCTGATCTGCCATACACAGCAGCTGGGGATAGCCAACCGATTTCATCGTCCCACTGCAAATGTTGCCAATAGATAAAAGATATATATACAGCATATCGGTACTCCCTGTTGTCATCCACAGGCTCCCTTGCTCTGCCAAGCAAAGTGATGATCCTCCCTGTAGTTCCTCTGTATTCGCAGAATACCAGCATCTAGACAGTACAGGGAGAAAGAGGGCAGTCTGCTGATGCAATGAGCTGGATCCTGGCCACAGCACCTCCTTTCCAAGTCTGTGGGCATCTCCTTACAGTTCCCACAAACACAACATGGCGGTTGAGCCCCTGTGGATGGTGGAGCCCCATGAAGGCTTCGAAAACCAGCCCTGGCTGCCGTTCAAAAAGGCCCCTTCCAAGGTCCCTCCACTCGCTGAGGGTCAAGTTTTGAAGCAGCCTCTGTAAAAGATGAACAATACATACACTGATTAGACACACTGGCATTTCACACTATGTGTGTGTGTGTGTGTGTGTATATCCCCACAATTTACTTAAATTCAATAAATACAAATGGATAGAAGCACAGATGATACAAACCTCTGTTTCTTTTCTTCTCTCCTGCCATTACGGAGGGCCTCTATTCTCTCCTGCTCCTCAGCTGACACTCTTGCACCAGCTCCTCTGCTGGTGCGCCCCCGAGCTGCTCTAACACCGCGCCTGACACCTCGCCCTCGTCTCTGTCTCCTCTGAGCCTGCCTCAGCAGACACGTCGCTGCCGCTGCCCTTAGCATAAATCAAATTCCAACAGTTATGAACAGAGCAGCTACAATTATAAGATAACGTTAGAATTTTATAAGGAATTAACTTAGCATTAGCTACATCAGAGACAGTTGATGAACCAGACTCTGGCTACATTACACTAGCAACACACGTCTTGGTAAATAATTTTACAATTGCACAAAAACCCAAATGTCACAGCTGTTTGCCAGCAGTGCTCATAAAATCCAACAGAAATGATCAATGTGTAGTTGTTGTTTGGCTACTATGTTCAGCTTGTTAATTTTCAACTACTGGTGCAACTACTACATGCTAACATCGGAAAGCTAGACAGCTAAAAAAACAACTGTTACACTTAATTAGAAATACGTTATTAATACGTTACTCTCGCTTGCATTATGTACTTACTTCGTTACTCGACATTGCAAGGTCCCGTTGTTTCCTCAGTCAGCTGTTTCGTCAGTGGATGGAAAGTGCTTCACTGAAAACAGGCAGGTAGAAGGGGAGGAGCGAACGGAGAGCGAAGGGAAGGCCAGCGGAAAGGGAGGGGTGGAGGCCTGAGCCAGTTTTGTTTTGGTTACATGCAGTCCAGAGCTGCGACGTCTAGCGGTGAAATAAATCACATTTAGCCCCTTTAATGTTATTAAGAATGAATGATAATAATGGGCCACCACCCTGGGGTCAGGGACCAATAAACAAGCAGTGCATGCAGTCTCAAAAAGTGGTGTTCCCCTTTAAAATGTCAATATCTGAGAAACATTAACATTCACAAGATGAACAGAAAAGGTTTAAATCCGAGCACTGAATCTCTCAATCAGCCTTTACCGCAATATAATACTGAAATTTCTCTTTAATATATATAAGAGTTTATTAAAAGCAATTATTATATATTATTATATTCAATATTAACAAAAAATCTATAGCAGCATTTCAGTCAACAAACATCATCCAACTACAAGCTATGAAACACAAGCAAGCATATGGCACATGTAGATGTGTGTGTGTGTGTGTGTGTGTGTGTGCGTATGTGTAAGAGAGGAAGAGGAGATGCAAGACGGCAAACATGACCCATGTGGGATAATACGTCAAGCAAGAGTTCATGTCAAAGGAGGTGACCACACGTTTTGAATGGAGACAGTGAGCTACTGATGTCTGCTGGCTTAACACTGTCTGTGACAATATAGCTGTTTATGTCCAATAGCTTGAGGACAGAACTAAGCTCTGTTACTGAGTTATTGGCGTAAATGTGTGTGTGAGGGTGTGTAGGAGTGTGTATGTGCGTGCTTAGCAGGAGGAGAAAGTGGTGAGAGCACTAAAAAGCTTTGAAAGATCCTAGCTGGTATGGGGAGATGCAATAATTGCTTTTTATCTCTAAAGATGTGGTGGATGGACTGTGATCCGTTGGGTGCAGGTGGGGAGTTCCGGTCCTCTGAAATGATGCCAACGCGGAAGTAACTTAAAACTGCATTCTATCAAAAGGCCACCAGGGGGCGACCGTTTTGGTGTCAAAAGGACTTCCGTCTCTATACAAGTCAATGGAGAATTCACCAACTTCTCACTTGATTTCTAACCTCAGTAAACGTTTTCAAAATGTGTTTATGGTCTCAATCGCTAGTTTAAAGCCTTCTTCAATGCAGTATGATGTTCAGTTGTGAAATTTTGGCCTCCATGATTTTATATTTGACGATAAAGCAGGGTATGCATTAGGGCGTGGCTACGTCGTGAATGACAGGTTGATTGGTACACAGGTTCAGGAGGGCGCCTCATGCTCCTCCTGATGCCCATATAAGTAGAATCCATGTTTTGTTTTTTTTTCAAGATGGCGCTGCCCAGATCCGAAACTATTGGCTTCCGAGCAGCAGTCCACAAACCAATGGGTGACGTCACGGATGTTATGTTCATGTCTTATATACAGTCCATGGTTGGGTGTAGTCTCTGGCTTTTAAACAGATAAAATTTTATTTACTTGCTTCGCTCACAGTGACAAAATGACAAACAGCAGCCCAGTGAACGAATGGACAAATACAAATCAGCTTAGCAGGTTCCCAGAACCTGATGGGGTTCATCTTCTGTACTGGTGCAGCGAGGCTGAGATGGTGTGCGCAAGTTAGAGTTTAATGTACTTCCTCACAGCTGTAGAGTGTACCCCTGTACACATGTTCAACAGCTGGAAGTATGGTTTGGAGAGTGTCTCAGGTGCTTATACTCTTGGTGACATCATGACCAGAGAATGGGAATCCCTGTGGTTTCTGACAGGTCTGGTCCAATTGGAGTTTGACTCTGCCAGATTTCACACCTGGGTGTAGGGCTGAGTATCATTTAAAAAATGATGATACCAGTACCAATCTAAGTACCCTTAATGTGATACTGATACCAGCTGAGTACTTCATTGGATACCCATTCCATATTTATGCTCTAGCTCTTGGTGTAAAAAGGATTGATTGCATGTATTGCTTGACGGGATTTGTTTCAACATTACTTGGTATCCATTTATTTCGGTCGGTACCTTAAAGGTATTGCGTACCGATACCCATTCCTATCTGGGTGTGAGTTGAGCATAGTACAGTGAGAACTTAGGACTCATGTGGTTTGAGCTTCTTTGTTATCAGGCATCAGTCAGGCTTTATGACTGCGTGTTGGTGTCCGTCTCATACACAGCGTGTGAGGCTCAACACAATGATGTACAGTACATGTAATAATCCATTCTGTGCAGTGCAATACTGAAAAACAACACTGCATCAAATGCAAAGCTGATTTTGTGCTTTTAACATGAGCAGTCAACTACATTATAAGATCACCAATGGAGTGGTTTAATTTGTGGAAAACTGCTGCTAGCTAACAGATGCAAATGGATTCTTTTCAGAAATGGTGAATTGATGTTTGAATATTTCAACATCAAAAGCTGAGAAACAACAAAGAACTTTACAAGCAGACTGACATCAATGGCTTCCACCGTTTGGTGTACATCACATCTCATGAGCTCAGAGCAATCATGGCATTTCCACTCATTGTGTTTCAGTACAACACAACTGACTCAATCACATGGACTCATGAACATCAGAAAACACCAGCCCATTAAAAGGTATCAGAATGTGCAACATTGATTTTTGGACTCAGTTTCATGCTTTTCATGATGCATATTTTTGTCTTTTGTCTTCCAGTTTGTCCTTTTTTCACTTTTTAACTGCAGCTAAAGCATCTTCTGCATAGCTTGCATGTTTATACCTGAAGGAAGGCGAGCTCTCCTGCATGACACTTTCTAATAAACAGTTGTCAACACAACAAATGTACTAACTGTCATCCATCTTTCTTTTCTTAAAATGTCAGGATCATCATTTTCCTCCATCCCTAACACTGTTTGGTTTTAGAATCTAAATTCAATCAGTAGTTATTGATATCAAACAGAGGACACAGGAATGCATATTGTGAAAGGAAATGTAGTAAATGTGATCTATGTGTGTAATCAGTTGTGATATTGTCTGAACCCAACATGCTCAACTGTTTGACAGCATGATGAGGAGCCATGCGACTGAGTCTGTTTTAACTGTGCAGTGGTAAGGACAACAGATGTGGATATAGTACCACACTGTACAGTATATTGGATCTGAGATTTCATCAGTGGCTTTAAATGGAAACAAAGGAGATTGGAATGGATAGCACTCAAGCACCTTGTTGAATTGATTGTTGATGTAACATTCTCACAAACTCATTCATTTAGGTTAAGCAGGCCATTGTCAGACCAGTTTTACACAAGCAAACTTATGCTAGCCAAGGTGTTCATTTGTGCATTTTTAAAATAATTTCATGTCAGTACAATAAGTTGAAGAACCACAACAAAATACAGAGCTAATTAAGTTAGGTTTCAAGTGGTTTTTTATGGGTTTTTTCCTGTGCTTACCCACTCTTATTCAACAGCGTTAAGTGTTTATGCTGGGAATGTAATTTGCTTTGCAGGTACTTCATCACAAATGAAAATGACTGGACCACCAAAGTAATGACAATTCATTTTGAGGGGGGTATGAATCAGTTCACCAAATTCTATTGTAATCAATTCAAAAGTTGTTGAGTAATTCTGTGTGGAACCACTGTGTGTTGAATAGACCGATAGGCATGAAGCTGGTATTGCTAAAAATAAAATGTGTTTTAAAAAAAAAGAAAAAAAGGTTTAGATATTGAAAGGTAAGTGGACCTTTGAGTTTATTATTTTGTAACATAGAGATATAGATTAAGTTTTAGATTGTCTTATTTGCAATAGACTACTAAACTAATAAATAGGAGCCAAGGACTGGCCATGAAGGAAATCATTTGTGCTCTCGAATTAATTAATAACTTATGCTTTCCATTGAACTATTTTGCCTGTTCCCCTCTTGTAGAGTGTGCCAAACACATTCAGTCAGCTGGAAGTTTGAAGAAAATGACAAAGTTGTCATTGCCCATGTTTTCCATCTGTGTCTAATGTCAAGCTCTCGTCCAAGCATGATCCAAGGCAACTAGTATTAGTTGCATGTCCTCCTCTCTCACAAGAATGTACTCTACAGGATCTCAGAGATAACACATATCTTATCCCAAGATCAAAATAGAGCCATTTTAAATCCAAGTGATCCACAGTGAGGGCGTGCACAGGACAATAGAATGAGGGTGGCATGAGGGTTAATTCTGTTAAACTGAAAGTACAAATTATTCAATTGAGTGCACAAATTAGTAGATTGAAAGGATGGTTTTAGCTAACCCTGGTTTTAGGTGCTTTGCATTAAGAACAAAGTGTGTTTTTTATTTATTATTTAACAGGATCGTTTCACTGACTTAAGCACAAACGTTTCAATTAATATATAACATTAATATGAATATGCAATACAGAACTTTTCAATACATGTAGTGAAAATTAAAATCTGTGACCACTGTGGCTCACAGACAATGACTTGAAGAAAAAATGATCCATTTCATTTAAGTTAGAAAGGTCTGGAACATATTACAACAAAAGCTCTCATCACACGTCAGTGCGACTGCACACTGAAAAGTAATCAAGCTCAGTGACAGAAGTAAGACTGTCAGGGCCCGGTTGTGTTGTGGTGTATTTTGTAGGTTTGGTTTTGGTCTTGTCTGCTTCCTGTTTTATTTTGGTGTGTTTCCCTTGTCTTGTCTAGCTTCCTCCCCTCCTGTTTGCCTCCCTTCCCCTAATGTGTTACACCTGTGCCTCGTTAGTTTCCAGGGTATATATGTGGTGTGCTCTTTCCCTTCTGTGCCAGATCGTCTTGTCAGTTTCCTGTCAGAGTTCCAGCATTCTTATCTTTACATTGTCTTAGTATTATCAACCAGTTTTGCCGTTTGGACCCCGAGTTCTGCCTAGCGATTTTGTACCTCTGCCCTGTATTTTGGGTTTCCCGGTGTTTGGCTTTTGGACTGATTAAACACCTACTGAGAACTCTTCATCACTGTGTCCCTGTGTCTCTCCATTTGAGTCCACCTGGTCTGTGTCTGACAAAGATACAGTTTGATGAGTGGAATGATGACAGCAGCACACAGAACATATCCTAAAGGCTTTAGAGCATGTTTGCTTGCGGAAGAACAGAACAAAAAATGGAATGCTTTTAAATGAATGATATCATTATGACAGACAAGACAAGCTACAATTTCAAATAGTTTCATGGAAAATATATTTATTTACTGCAAATACATCCATCTTTATTTCCTGTCATTTTCAACTAAAAGTACCAGTGAGTTAAGTGATCGTTAACATGGTTATGTACAGTATTTTAGTGAAGCTAGTCTGCCTTAAGATCTGTTTTGAGATAAAAAAAAAAACAAAAACAAATTCCCACTCACATTGTTTTCATTCAGTGAATGCAGATGGTCAACCCTGTCACATAAAGAAAAAAGTAAGTCTCTCTCTCTCTCCCTCTCCTCAGGTGTGCAATTTCATTAATCAAAATCACTCAAATCATATACATCTCATTCTGATCAAGTAGTTAAAAAATCAGGTTTTTTTAAGTCATTTCCTACATCAATTAGCAGCAATTTTTATGTATTTTATAGATGAACATTAAATCAACAATATATATATGAACATACACAATATGTATAAAAATATCAAAACAAATAGTACAAATATAAACAATATAATTACACAAAAATAAAAGGAAGCTCACATACCTATGTACGACATTTATGTTAGTACAGCTGCTTTTTATAGTCTCTCACACAAACCTTTAAGGGAGAGGGGAAAACGGCAGATGATATGAAAAACAATCCCCACGAAGTTAGCTTAGCATAAAATCGTAACTCGCCGTACATAACCACATAAATACATACACACACTCATGGACGTCGTTAGGCCAGTTTTGGGGGGGCTTAAAGCCCAATTTCCACTGGGTCCGTCAGCGGCACGTTACGGCTACGGGCTGCCGTAAATACTGTATTAACAGTGCAACTTCATTTTAAAAAGCAGATTTCTCTCCCAGAGCATGCTCCACTCCACTGCCATAACGCTCCCGGTGTGAGTTGACGCTGGGCGTCAACTCACACCTAAACCGTGGCGCAGCCGTTCTGCGCCACTGACGGACCCGGTTGAAATCCCCAGTTAGCCTCCCTAAAATGTTCTAATGCCCCCCTTAATCATTCAGGATTTCCCACAGCACTTTCCAGCTTAGGCGGCCTTAACTAACGTCTTCAAAAAATTTACAGCGATGTATATTAATGTTCCACCAACGTCTGCAGCGGTGCTTACTGCAGGACGACTGGTCGAAACCGCTGTGTCCGACTGTCTGACTTCGACCCTAAATACACCTGTAGCTCTCTCTGCACCTCCCGCTAGCATAACACAGACAAGCTAACAGTGATATTAAGTTTAAGGAAACAAACACAGACACGCTAACACTGATATTAAGTTTAAGGAAACACACAAACCAGCGCCATGTGATGTCAACATTAACAACGTTAATCCTCAGACAGGTAACTGTGACGTAAAAAACCCCAAAATAAAACAGGTAACTGTGACGTTACTATAGTAACAAGTTTCAGGCTAACCGGCTCAGAGTGTATGAACGGCTCCAACTAAACAGGTGTAAAATGCTGCGGTGCTGCGCGTTTTATCAGCTGATGTTACAAAACGCCAATTTTAAGTCACTCAGATGTTTCTCATTCAGCAGACCTGAAGAGAGAGAGTGAGGCATTCAACAAAAACGTGATTCTACTGAAGCTGAATATAACTACTTAACTGTATAATACTATATAACTTGTAATTACTATAAAATATAGTTAAGAGAATAACTACATAAGACACACTCACTGGCCTTACCTGTGAGATCTAATTCAATCCAATGAAACATCTCTGAATCTACATTTATGAAGCTTATACTAGACTTTTTGACAAGTAGGTGAAAATACTCCTTTATGTTTATTATTTAGTGATTGTGGTGTATTAGGATGCAATGTAATGCACCCAAGTACACCACCACCACTTAATATGACCTCAGTAATAAACAAAGTAGAATTATCACTTTTTTGACAATGTCATCAAAAGCTGAAAATGTATAAACAGAATTTATAGCAGAGCTGTTGTATTGGATTGAATTATATTGCACATGTGTTCCTAATGAAGTTGTAGGTGACTGTAGTTTAGAGAATAAAACTACTAATGTACTAAGTAACTAATTACTATAGTTACCTATGTATACTGTAGCTACTACACTACTGATATGTGTGTTTGTCAAATTTCACTATGCCATCTCTTAGCACCTGGTTCTGGTATACTGTGAGCGTGGCACATCGCCCATAGAGCTCTGTATATCTCAAAGATTTTACTTTGGGTCTAAGCCCCCCCGAACATAAAATCCTAGTGACGTCCCTGCACACACTAACGTAAATCCCACTAAAAGGGACAACATGTGCGGCCTGTTCAAAACTATATTCATCCTCTGTTTAGCGTTTTTAGCACATTTTAGTATCTCATTTACAGGAGCACCTTTGTCATCTTTACCTCTCCTCAACAAGCCCGGTGACCGACTGAGGAGAACAGCGCAAAGTGATAGGAAGTGACATCACCCATAGGTCAAAGGTCACACAGTGAAAGCAAAGTTAACAAAATAAAAGCTCCCCATAAAAATAAAAAAAACACAAAAACAAATATATACATTAAAATCAACAACAAAATGTGAACAAAAAAGGAAAATGGATTCATAAAAAATAACAATTTAATTAATACATTGGTTAAACTTACAATGGACAAACATCCTTCTGTAAAAAAAATTAAGTCACATTTGAAACTACTAGTGTGTAACAAACAAACAAACAAACAAAAAAAAAGACAGATTTTTTTTAAGGCCTGCATATTTCAATTTAAGGAAGTGGACCATTACTTCTTCTTTTTTTTTTTTTTTTATTTCCTTCACAAATCAAGGGCATGCTGTTCATACATTCTGAAGGGAAATTATCAGAGAAGCAAGCAAAAAGATTTTTAAAAAGTAAAAGAAACATTGGAGTTCATTCCACACTCATGAAACAGCATCCTGTTGCGAGAAGATGATTACATCTTAGCATTTCATGCCAGAGTGGCCTCGTCTGGGAGCCATTCATCTCAAGAGCCACAAACAGTGGCACAAATGATCGGTTTGTTCTTTTTTTCTCTCTGTATGTGTGTGTGTGTGTGTATGTGTATAAACTGCACTCGAATGAAATCAGATATCGCATGAGCTGATATCTTTCTTTCCTCTGTGTTCCTGTGGTGATGGAGCTTGCTCACATGAAAGATGAGGCAGATCGAGGCTGGAGAGTGCACAGACAGAAGACAGAGCTTGTTTACTTTGTGTTGCTGGATGAGTAATGTTTCTCAACAAACGCATTAACCTCAACAAGTTATCCACTACTGTATGGCCTGCTGGATCTGTAGAAGAGAGAGTGAATTCCCATTGCCATTGTCAGCATTAACCAAAACAGTGAATAAGATACAAAATGCAGACAAATGAAGTTTCAGTTTATGTAGTTGTAGTTTAGTCTTACTAAACTCAGTGTGTGTGTTGGGAGGATAGAGATCACTGATGAACCAAAACAGATCAGAGGTATTTCAGACACTAGTTGTTGTGATGTATTCACAGACCAAACTGACACACAGCAGATGCAACAGTAACAACAGCACAGATCCACCGAGAAGGATCTGCTAACTTTATTGTTTTTTTTACATAATAATAGAGAACAAAGTTCCAGCATCTTTGTAATAATAAAGACTCTCTAAAGAAATCTAAAGTCATCCTGCTCCAGTTTACAGCGCGTCAGTCCGTAGTGAGAGAGGAGCAAAGCTGCATTACAATAAATAAATAAGGATTTTGATTGGCTGTCAGCTTTTTATCGTTCATCAAATGGCTCTGAAAGAGATTTCAACAATATTGTTCTACTCTATCGTTAACATTATAGTTGTGGTGTGGACTCCTCCATCCGCTAGAATTAGAACGTTATTTAAAACTATATAGTTATTGTTATATTGTTCTCAGTACCTTAAAGTACGTGTAAAGTAAGAATAAATATGTGTTCTGAGTTTGACATACCACAGAAAAGTGTGTTGTTAACCACCCTGCCAAATTTGAATGATTAAAAAAATTGCCAAATATATGAAATTAGGCTTCAAAGTTGTGTAAAAGTCTGCCTATTTCTCTTCTCCTAAACGCTGTGGGAGTGCCCGCCGAGTTCGCTGAAACCCCGCCCCCTACCAAGTGTCACCTGTCAATCAAAGTAACCACCTCTACCAGAAACATGGACGCTAGGTCTGAGAGCTTTCTGCTGCTAACTCAGCTGTTAGGTCAGCGGCTAACTCAGCTAACTGGCTACCTGTAGACCAAGGGTCGGGAACCTTTTTTTCCTAGAGAGCCTTTTTTTTTATTTTTTAGAAGAGCTAAATTTAATCAAAAGACTGTAATGCGGGGTGGAATTGCGCAATTCATTTGCATTCTGGACGCGGAGTAGTGTGGGTCTCCTCTCTGTTCTGACTGCAACCCGAGGCTACTGTGAACCTGACCGCCTGTGAGTGCTTTGGGACGGGGGAGGGGCTCACGGCAGCACCCGCAGCTCGTTGAGGACAGTAACTTAGAGCGATACGTGCTTTCACTTCAGAGTCTCCAAAACACCAGAAAACTCTCCAATAACACCACAAAAAGTCGCTATATTTGTCGCTAGTCGCTTTTGAGAAAAAAAGTGGCTAAGAGGGTTTGGAAAGTCGCCAGATTTAGCGAGAAAGTCGCCAATTTGACAACACTGTTCTTGTTGACGGAAATAATAATAATAATAATAATAATGCATTTTATTTAAAGGCGCCTTTCAAAGCACTCAAGGACACCTTACAAGGCACATACAACACAACAACAGTACATCAAACAATATAAATCAGGTAACGTTTACTGCAAAGATAAGGAAATAAATATGAATGTGACTATAAAGTGCATCAGTACAACAAATAAACAAGAACGTGATGCATAGTTAGTGTGAGACAGAGTATGCCACTCTGAATAGGTGCGTTTTCAGGCGGCATTTAAAGGTGGAAACAGAGTCCGAAGTGCAAATGTCTGGTGGGAGACAGTTCCAAAGGCGGGGGGCAGATCTGCTGAAAGCTCTTGACCCCATGATGGTAGTTAAGTTGGCAGATGGGGCAAAGAGCTGGTTGGCGGAGGAGGATCGGAGAGTTCGGGAGGGTGTGTAGATGTGAATCAGTTCCGAGAGATATGATGGTGCCAGGTTGTGAAGGATCTTGTAAGTGAGGAGTAGAATCTTAAAGTCAATGCAGGATTTGATAGGGAGCCAATGAAGTTGCTGCAGGGCAGGAGTGATGTGTTCAATAGAGGGGGTTCTGGTAATGATACGGGCTGCTGCGTTCTGTACCAGCTGGAGTTTGTGAAGAGATTTCCGCGGAAGACCAAAGAGGAGAGGGTTACAGTAGTAGTGATCAGGGTGTTTACCAGGATAGCGGTGCAGGTTGGTGAAAGTGAGGGACGGAGACGGTTGATGTTCCGTAGATGGAAGTATGCAGTCCAAGTAACGTTATTGATGTTGGCTTCGAAAGATAATGTGCTGTCCAGGATAACACCCAGGATCTTTCCTCTTTGAGGAAATGGAGGGAAATCTGTGATTTTGTTTGATGTTGTCATGGCAACGAGCCGCGAATGTAACAATATTGTGCAGACTATGTTTACGGAGTCAAATGAGGTGGAAAGTGAAATTAAATTTCTCAGGTAGACCTACGTATTTGCCACGAAGCCTTGTCATTTTAATATAAGTAGTATTGGCTGTTGTTTTAGCCTTCCTCTAGGCCTGGGGTCAGGAACCTTTTTTTTTCTGGAGAGCCACTTTTACCATTTAAAAAAAAAAAAAATTCTCAGAAGAGCCAAATTCAATCAAAAGACTGTAATGCGGGGTGAAATTGCGCAATTTATTTGCAGTCTGGACGCGGAGTGGTGTGGGTCTCCTCTCTGCTCTGACTGCAGCGCGAGGCTACTGTGAACCTGACCGCCTGTGAGTGCTTTGGGACGGGGGAGGGGCTCACGGCAGCTCGTTGAGGAAAGTAACTGCATACGTGCTTTCACTTCAGTCTCAAAAACACCAGAAAACTCTCCAATAACACCACAAAAAGTTGCTAGATTTGTCGCTAATCGCTTTTGAGGAAAAAAGGCGCTAAGAGGATTTGGAAAGTCGCCAAGTTGGCAACACTGTTCTTGTTGACGGAAATGGAGGGAAATCTGTGATTTTGTTTGATGTTGTTATGGCAACGAGCCGCGAATGTAACAATATGAGTGAAAGTGAAATTAAATGAAATTTCTCAGATAGAACTACGTATTTGCCACGAAGCCTTGTGATTTTAATATAAGTAGTTTTGGCTGTTGTTTTAGCCTTCCTCTAGGCCTATGCTTGTAGTTTTTTTTTTCACCAACCCATTTTGTCCGAGAGCCCCGGCCGTGCAGCAAAAGAGCCAGTGGTGGCTCGTGAGCCCCAGGTTCCCGACCCATGCTGTAGACCAGTGGCGGAGTGGCCGTCGGGAGTTTTCCCGGTCGGCTGGCCGGCCACCGGCCGCGAGACGTGTGTAAGCCGGCCCTATGCGTTATACATCATTATTCTACTTCAAGGCTCTACCCTCCGCGAAAATCTCCAAGGCTATACTATTTAATAAAGGAAACATCCAACCAACATTTATACCACTTGCTTACTCTCTTTATCTCATTCATGGTTACCCTGCACACTCTGATCTCTCCCATCAGTCTACTCATTTTTGTGTAGCCTATCTTAATTTAATTAATTATTCAGGCGTTACAAAGCTTTCATGGTCATAAATAATTAAAAAAAAACGAAATGCAGTTTCATTTCTTTGCTTGTTCTTGAATTAACGTAGAATGGAGCAAGGTTTCATCACTGGTTTGAAAAAAAAAGATATAGAAGAAGAGAAATATATAAAACATCTTTTAACTAAACAGATCAGAGAGTGTCCATATAAATCAGTCTGCCATATGATACAAGTCATTTTAAAAGACACTGACAAACAAGCAATTTTGTTGTTCAGGTATGAAACGTGCTGCCTATCCAGCACCCCTAACTCAACACTTATTCTGAACTATATATATGACCCTCATCCCTGTTAGTGGCTCCAAAGCTCATCCAAACACAAGCCTGGCATCATGTTCATCTTCTCAGCCTAATAACATTGTAACTTTTCATAAGGTGCCAACTCCTCACTCCTTTTACTGCATGCCAATACACACAGCAACTTTCCAAGTGTATCTATATACACACAAACAACACCACCTTTTTTCATTGGCTCCCAAATGGCTGGGGTCTTTGGTGTGCCAGAGGTTGTTGATTTCATCCCCACAACTATTGTCTGGGTAAGAGAGGAGAGAGCTTTCTATGTCTCTGCCAGGGCCAACCTCATCCTCAGCTCTGAACAGTCGCTCCCCTTTGTCTCCAGACGGCTGCTCCAGTCAGGAGGTTTGAGGGATGAGATTGAAGAGCCCGAGCATTTCCATAGTGAGAAAACCATCTGCTCATATCCCATTATTATCTGTCACAACAGTTATTTGACTGCTTTCGCCTGATTCACTCCCGAGGTCGTGGTGCATGTAATAAGAACAAGGCATCGTAGATTGGTTTTACATTGCAAATGCAATCATTTCTTTGAGGGAAAACATCTGTCCCTGTAACACACACACACACACACACACACACAAGCTCCATTCGTATTGCCAATGCTACACTGTCATTTTGCACTACTACAATGACTTTACCTTTGCCTGAAATAAAAGGTAATACAATTTAAAAAAAGATGTCAGTGAACCTCTTCCTCCTCTTCATCCCATATGTATCACTCAAATTTCACAATACATACTAATTGTAATATTATTTGATTCTGTGGGCGGTTCACATTAGAAAATGACCAAATGAAGTAAATTCCATAATGGTCACGTACAGGATACACCTGCTCCAGGTTTAGGTGAAGAGTTGACAGACACGACTGTAATATCTTGAGGTGGAAATAATAATCAGACGGAGACCAACTTGTGCCATGAGACTACCATACCTTTTACTGTGCAACATTAATAAGGGTCCCAGTGGAAACACAACACATACAGTCATCACTGGCCAGTAGATGGCAACATAGGCTTATAAATCATTCCCAATACATATCAATTATTCCCAATACACTACACTCCTCCCCTTTAAGTTTTAATTCCCCACTTAATATCTTGTAACTTAAAATCAACTTTGTAAACAAAATCTTTACCTCATAACTTAAAATGTATTTTGTATCAGGAACTGAAAATGTCTGTAACATTATAGGCTAAATCTCTGAGTTTTTTTTTTTAATGACTAATTCCTATAACAATAACTACAACCACAAAATAACATTTTTTTCCCAAACCAACTGATTTAAAGATTCAGTCTTTTAGGTGGGAACCGCGCTCGCTCTGGATAGCGGCGTGCTGGTTGTGGTGATGCTGATGTATTAACATCTGGCTCCACTGGAATCACAGAAGTATCTCTGCACTGAGTGGGAGAGTGCAACTGTTCTGTAGAGCTGGGTTTTGCAGGTGTGCTTGGTGCGTATGCTGATCCAGGCGTGGATGCATTCCTGCACTGCGCCTCTGAGATGCCTCCGCTTAGCTGAGATGTTCCCAGGTCTGGTGTCAGGTAAGTATGATCACTTGAATTGAAGGAATCCAGGGCCTTTTCATTAGAAAAGAGCGGATGATCAACGTGGACTGTGCGTTCTCTTACACCATCATCGATCAGGTAAGTGACAGGACCGAGGCGCTTCACTATTTTTCCCATGATCCATTTCTCCTTTCCTCCACGAAAATTTCTCAAACGGACTGAGTCACCCTCAGATAAGTTTCTCAGTTTGGGTTTTCCTTTGTCATGGTATTGCTTTTGTTTTTGTTGCTTCTCATCATTTATGTGGTTTGGCCATCCATTCAAAATGAACTCTTTCACTCGGCTGAGTACAGGATCTCTGTGTGTACTGTGTGCTATGTCGCAGGCTTTCACAGGTAAATCCTCCATGAGTGAAAAATAGAATATGTTTCCTTCTTCTGCAGTACTGTCTCTACTTTTCTACTGCATTTGCATGATCAAAGGACTTGCGATACTCTAGGTCATAAGTGTACGCCATCAGTATGAGTGACCATCGCTGCATCCTCAAAGCAGCCAAAGTGGGAATAGCTGACTTTGGGCCCAAAATTGCCAAGAGTGGTTTGTGGTTGGTAATGACAGTAAACTTCCTACTGTAAAGGTATTTGTGAAACTTCTTCACTCCGAAAATAATAGAGAGCGCTTCCTTCTCTATTTGGGCATATTTGCTCTCAACCTCTGTCAACGTGCGAGATGCAAATGCTATGGGCTTTTCCTCCCTATTCTCCCATCATGGGAGATGACAGTGCCGACACCATACGGCGATGCATCACAGGCTAGCCTCAGAGGTTTCTTGGTGTCATAGTGAACAACTGCTGTGCTCTGCAGAAGTTGGTTCTTTGCATTTCTGAATGCTTTCTCACATTCAGGTGTCCACTTCCAAGTACTTTCTTTCTTTAGCATCACATACATGGGTTGCAGTTGAGTGGACAGATTTTTCAGGAATCTTCCATAATAGTTCAACAGTCCAAGGAATGACCGGAGTTCTGAAACATTAGTGGGACTAGGAGCATTCACAACCTTCTCCTCTGTAGGATGGAGCCCTTCACTGTCCACAATATGTCCCAAATATTCCACTCTGTCTGTCATGAACTTACATTTTGACCGTTTGACCCTTACATTGTACTTATCCAGACGACTCAATACTTCCTCCAGTTTGTGCAGGTGATCTTCTCTGGAACCTGCAGTGATCAAGATATCGTCCAGGAAACAAGTCACATGATCAATACCTTGCAGAATTTGATCCATCACTGCTTGGAAGATGGACGGGGCACTAGAGACTCCATATAATAGGCGATGGTAAGTGTAGAGCCCCCGATTTGTGTTCACTGTGAGGTACTTTTATGAGTCTTTATCCAACTCCAACTGCTAATAAGCATGTGATAAGTCCAGCTTCGTGAACAGCTGGCCTCCATCCAAAGTTGCAAAAAGGTCTTCAGCATTTGGCAGTGGATAAGTTTCTTCTTCCACACACTGATTTATGTTCACTTTGTAGTATCCACAGATCCGTATTGTCTTGTCCACTTTTGGCACTGTCACTATCGGTGCAGCCCACTCGTTTATGTCTGTTTTTGATATGACACCCATCTCTTCTAATCTATCCAGTTCTTTTTCCACAGCCTCTTTTAGAGCATAAGGCACTGGGCTGGCATTTTTGAATATAGGCTTGGCATCTGGCCTCATTTTGATACAAGCCTTGAACTCAAGGATGGTGCTAGAGCCTTCATCAAATACCCCCTCGTGTTTCTGCAGAATCTCCTCTAGCTCTGGATCAACAGCTCCTCTTGCTGCTTTAACTTGGAATATTCTTCCCCAGTTCAGTCTTATTTTTCTTAACCAATTTCTGCCCAGTAGTGTTGGGCGGTTCCCTTTGACAATCACCAGGGGTACCCTTGCTATCTGTTGCTCATATTTAATGTCCACAAACACTTTTTCCTAACACTGGGATCGGTTACCTCCGGAAAAGGTAGAGAGTGGTATTTTGCATGGTCGCAGCGGTAAGTGGGAAAGTGTTTTCCAGTACACCTTCTCTGGTGCCACTGTCATAGTAGCTCCTGTGTCTAACCGCATTACAGTGTCGTGGCCTTCAATGCTCACGTTCACCTTATAGTCATCATCTCCACATGAAGCTGTGTATACTGGGTACGCCCTCTTGATTTGATGCAGCCCCCTTTTCCACCAAGTGGGTCTTATACTGCATCTTTTTATTTCTACACATGCTTGCGATATGCCCCACCTTGGAGCAGTGGTGACATTTCTCTTGCTTAAATTTGCATACGCTAGCCGCATGCTTACCTTCACATCTGTAGCAGGGCTGTCGTACCTGTTGATGCTTTCCATCCACACTGGTCTGCATTTTTATTTTGATGTTCACCTTGCTTTTTCCATCCCTTTTTCTTTCTTCTCTGGTTGTACACATTGTTTATAGTTCCACTTTCCTTTGTTTTTCCAGAAAATTCCAAAGTGTTACATGATGCCATCTCAATGGATAATGCAGTGTCACATGCACTCTTGAATGTTACATTAGTCTCTGCCAGTAATCTCCTCTGTATGGCCTCTACTCTCAATCCACTCACGAACCTGTCACGTAGAGCTTCATCGAGGTGTGGACCAAAATCACAGTGAGTAGACAGTTGTTTTAGTGCAACCACATAGTCAGATACCGATTCGCCTTTATGTTGATTCCTCTTCTGAAATCAAAATCTCTCTGCAATGAGTGGTTTGGGCTTGTAATGGTCACTGAGTGCCTTTGTCAGTTCTGCATAATTTTTCTCACTTGGTTTAGCTGGTGTGACTATATTTTTAGTCTGTAGGCATCCGCTCCGATAACCGAGAGGAACACACTGACCTTCTTTTCTGTCTCCACCTCATTTGCAATCATCCATTGTTCCAGTCTCTCCAGGTAGGATTCAAAATATTCCTTACCCTCCTTGTACTCAGATATACTGCCGATCTGGACCATGGCTTCCCTGTGTTGTTAGCTTAGCAGTCACGTTAGCTTTTTTTTTTTAGCTCGTTTTGTTAGCCACTCCAATAGCGCTACAAATGTCCGTTCCTGTGATCTGCCAGCTGCAAAACTTATGTCGCCTGTCTTCGGGGATTATATATCCTTTTTTTCCCCTCTCTCTGTTATACCATCCTCGACGCCAAAATGTAAATAATAATCAGACGGAGACCAACTTGTGCCATGAGACTACCATACCTTTACTGTGCAACGTTAATAAGGGTCCCAGTGGAAACACAACACATACAGTCAACACTGGCCAGTAGATGGCAACATAGGCTTATAAATCATTCCCAATACATATCAATTATCGCGTTATTAAGCGCAGCAGTGCTTCACCATCACGAAAAAAAAAGGTAATTATAAATTGTTGGGAGTTTGAATTTATTTATCATATTGCTGTGCCACTTTAGATAACGTTACATTTCAGTATCTGAATACTTGTGTAATTGCAGCCGTTTTTTGAATTTATTTTGAAATTCATGCTTTTATTTTGAAATTATACAAACCAGAAGCGGTTCCTGTTAGCTCTGTATGCTTCACACCGAGACTGAAGAGCACCTGTAGCAGACTAGCAGTGGTGTTACCTTGCAAGTTTGTTTTATCTTTTTTAAAATAACTCCACGTTTTGTGGTGTTTGCTACAGCTATGTGAACGTGGTTTATGTTGAAAAATCATATTTTTGACTGTGAAGATTGCCTCTGGGAAATGACTCTGCCATTGGTTGAGAAGCAGGCTAAAGTGGTCAGTATTACAAGTATTCTTTATTCGGTATTAGCTACGGTGCTAAGCAATGCTATTTCTCTAATGATTGTAATAACTGATATTGTTTTTTATTTTGTCTGAATGCACTTTTAGTTCTACGGTGTTAATAAACATCAGTAAAAGGAACTGGAGTCTCACATCCAATCAATGGGCGTCATAACTTGAAATTCGTTGCGGGCAAATGACAGGAAATATATAACGGGAGGGTCAGTTCACAGTCAGGGTCAATACGTTTATGGTTAAGTAAATAATTTCCTCTGGTAAAAATGACCATGCTCAAGACATTATGGCTATGAAGTGTGAAAAAAAAAAACGAGTTATTTTGTCAAATACTGCAGTTGCAATATGATTTGCGATCTAATTTTCATTGTAAAACATAACATGATTATGGGGTGATTTTTGCAGGGATCTGTAATATACAAAGATGTTTTCTTAGTCTGTAGAATATGACGAGTAGGCCTGGACATATCTGTAGCACTGTATTTAATAATAATATTAAAGTAATATTTTATTTAAAATGGTATTTTGAAACACATTTTGTATTCAACAAATATTGCACTTCCTGTGATTGTGATTACATTTAGCCCAATAGATATGTCTTCTGATGCATAATGGTACAGATTTGCATGATGCTCTACTACTGTGATCTCAGGAGCTGCTGTTTATCTATGGCAGCATGGCTTAACTTGCACTGGCTGTTTTCATTTAGTCTAATGGTCACGTTCTTATTTCAGAGCTACGTCACAGCAGCACGGCAACCATGGCATGAGTGGTCAAGATGGAGGCTGAAATATGTGTATTAGGAACCTAGTTAAATTCTGAAAAATAAATACAATTGTTTTGTATTCATCTTACAGATTCTGTGACGGACTGAAAAGTTCTGTGGTTCTGTAGAAAATTTGAAGGCCCGAAGTTCCTGCGGTGGAAACGGGGCTATTCAGACAGTTTTTGGTATGAGCCAAGCACACTGACTGCTGACCAGGTGATCCCTTCAGCATACATACAGTATATTAGAAAACATTTTTTTTTTAGCTTAATCTTACCTATGCTTTTGATTTTGTCATGTAACACCTTGAGATTGTTGAAAGATAATGCTTATTATACATTCATTGCTGTAAGAGTCATTCAGTTTTTTGACTCTTTAGTTTTTATCTCTGTCTGTCTCTCTGTCAGAAAAAGAGACAGTCAGAGAGAGTGTGTGTAGGGTTTTGTATACGTTTGTTCAGGTCTTAAAGCAAATATTTGAAAGACAATAGTAAGACTAAGGGCCATGGAAATGTGAAACTTTATATCCAATAAATGAATGCTATATAAAGTGATAGTGATAGTAGTATATTATTACTATATCAGGTCCAGTTATTACATTTGTAAGGTTTTTTTTAACGTAAGAACTTCTTACATTATTGGCAAAAAGTTATTCCGTTGTTGTTTCAGAAATGTTATTACATTATTGGCAAGTCATTACATTATCAGCTTTATTACATTTAAAATGGGCAAACATTGTTTAACATAACTTTCATGGAATGCATTAAAAAAAATGCAGAATCGAACAAAACACATCTATTCCATGGTTTCCATCATTTTAAAGTGTATTAACATGTTAATTGTGGTCTCATCAATGTTTATGTTGATGTCTGTGATTATGACATTATTGGTTTGAAGTTCAGGACCTTCTTCATAAATGCCATAAAAGTTATCAACATCAACAATTTAATCCATAACCGTGTGGATCCTGCATTTTTTATGACACTGGTGTGCCAAAGCTGTAGAGGTGTCTGGCTCCCTTTTGCGGAGAGGCCATGGTTGTTTCACTGACTGCTGAATCCTGTTACTGGCCTTTCTGTTCTTGGAAAATAAATATAATACAGATAGATGTAGTTCATTCAGTGGATCCAGTATACCCGGTTCCTCCATTCCATGTTCACATCTGACCAGTAAGGGCAAAACAAAGTTTCACGACCGGACACTTGAGGCTCTATTGTTAGATAAGCACTTAAAGTATATAACAGTCTGACTAAAGCCATCAACACAACCATGAAAGACAATCCACCACTTAACCAGCTTGTGGTTGCTGTCAAAATGCCTGCTGAGAGATAAACAGAAAAAATGCAAAAAAATAAAATAAAATCCTCTTCATTGTCTCTTAGCTCAAAGAATAAAGTTTGGATTTGAGACCCAACTATATTGGGTCAAATACACATTGTGGTTTAACCCTCCTGTTGTGGTTTTGGTTTATAAAGCATAAAGTGTAAATTATCTCCCAACTTCATTCTAATTTATTACCACAGGTTTTACACATATTTTAGGTCAATTATGGTCAACAGACCTCATTTAAATGAAACTATACCTCATTTTTGAGTTAATGCCTGTTGTCATCCAAGGTTAAACATGATCTGATAAGAAGTTTTCCTTTTTAACTATAATTGTCATATTCACCACTGAATTGTTATTTCACAATATTATGAGAGTGTTTCAGTTGTATATGTGAGAGCGTTTCAGTAGTGTGTGTGAGCGTTTCAGTAAATGACATAAGGTTAAACACTGACTCAGGCAAGGTGTCAGTTCTGGTCCTGTTGGATCTCAGTGCTGCGTTTGACACTGTGGATCACAGTATACTGTTGAACAGGTTGGAAACTTGGTCAGGACTCAGCGGAACAGTCCTAGAATGGTTCAGGTCCTACTTGGAGGAGCGGAGCTATTTTGTGACCATTGGAAGTTATGAATCCGATCGAGTGGCTATGACATGTGGAGTTCCTCAGGGGTCAGTTCTTGGACCCCTTCTGTTCAGTCTATATATGCTGCCTTTGGGTCAAATTCTGCAGAACTCTAATGTAGACTATCACAGTTATGCAGATGACACGCAGATATACCTAGCACTGTCCCCGGATGACTACAGTCCAATACAGTCATTGTGTCACTGTTTAGAGCAAGTAACAAACTGGATGAACCAAAATTTCCTTCAATTAAATCAGGACAAAACTGAGGTAATTGTTTTTGGCAATAAAGAGAAGAGGATTGCTGTCAGTAAACATCTCGAGTCACTCTCTCTAAAAACTAGCGACCAAGTCCGAAACCTTGGCGTGCTGATAGACTCAGATCTGACCTTCAGCAGTCACATCAAATCAATCACCAAAACAGCTTTCTATCAGCTTAAGAACATATCCAGAGTGAAGGGTTTTATGTCTCAAACAGACCAGGAGAAGTTGATTCATGCTTTCATCTCCAGTAGACTTGACTACTGTAACAGTCTTCTGACTGGACTCCCACAAAAAAGCATTAAACAACTGCAGCTCATTCAGAACGCTGCAGCTCGAGTTTTAACCAGAACAAAGAGATCAGAGCACATTACTCCAGTTCTAAAGTCGTTACACTGGCTCCCAGTCAGCTATACAATAGATTTTAAAGTTCTGCTACTGGTCTACAAATCACTGAACGGTTTAGGTCCAGAATACATGAATGACATGTTAGTAGAATATAAACCCAGTAGAGCTCTGAGATCTACTGACTCAGGTCAGATAGTGGAGCCCAGAGTTCAGACTAAACATGGTGAAGCAGCTTTTAGCTGTTATGCTGCACACAACTGGAACAAACTACCAGCAGAACTGAAATCAGCCCCAACTGTGAATATTTTTAAATCCAGGTTAAAAACACTTCTCTTCTCCTGTGCTTATGATTGAGCTCTTTCAAAGCACTTTAAATTGTAATCTTTCATTTGCACTCTATGTCCTTTTAATGATTTTAAAGCAAATCATTATTTTATGCTGCAATCTTATTTTTAATGCTCTATTATAGTATTTTATTTCTCTCTCTTTCTATGTTTCTGTACTTTGTTTTTTATTATTAGTGTGTGTGTGTGTGTGTGTGTGTGTGTGTGTGGGGGGGGGGGGGGGGTATGTACGTGTGTACTATGATTGGGTTGTATTTTTATTTCTCAAATTCCATGTTTTTAAAAAAAAAAATTCTGTTGAATGTTTGTTTTATGTAAAGCACATTGAGTTGCCACTGTGTATGAAATGCGCTATATAAATAAAACTGCCTTGCCTTGCCTTGCCTAGTGTTTATGTTAGAGTGTTTCAGTAGTGTGTGTGAGAGCGTTTCAGTAGTGTGTATGAGAAGGTTTCAATAGTGTGTATGAGAAGGTTTCAATAGTGTGTGTGAGAACGTTTCAGTAGTGTGTGTGACAGTGTTCCAGTAGTATGTATGACAAGGTTTCAATAGTGTGTATGAGAAGGTTTCAATAGTGTGTATGAGAAGGTTTCAATAGTGTGTGTGAGAACGTTTCAGTAGTGTGTGAGAGCGTTTCAGTAATGTGTATGAAAGCGTTTCAGTAGTGTGTGAGTGTTTCAGTAGTGTGTGAGAGTGTTTCAGTAGTGTGTGAGAGTGTTTCAGTAATGTGTGAGTGTTTCAGTAGTGTGTGTGAGAGTGTTTCAGTAATGTGTGAGAGTGTTTCAGTAGTGTGTGTGAGAGTGTCTCAGTAGTGTGTGTGAGAGTGTTTCAGTAGTGTGTGAGAGTGTTTCAGTAATGTGTGAGAGTGTTTCAGTAGTGTGTGTGAGAACGTTTCAGTAGTGTGTGTGAGAGTGTTTCAGTAGTGTGTGTGAGAACGTTTCAGTAGTGTGTGAGAGTGTTTCAGTAGTGTGTGTGAGAACGTTTCAGTAGTGTGTGAGAGTGTTTCAGTAGTGTGTGAGAGAACGTTTCAGTAGTGTGTGTGAGTGTTTCAGTAGTGTGTGAGAGAACGTTTCAGTAGTGTGTGAGAGTGTTTCAGTAGTGTGTGAGAGAACGTTTCAGTAGTGTGTGAGAGTGTTTCAGTAGTGTGTGAGAGAACGTTTCAGTAGTGTGTGAGAGAAGGTTTCAATTGTTTGTGTGAGAGTGTTTGAGTTGTGTATGTGAAAGCATTTCACTTGTATCTGTTTATGAATTTCAGTATAGTATGTGAGTATTTTTGGTTTCATATGTGTATGTGAGAGGAAAAATATGCGAATGGTAATTCTGAAATACGTCCCTAACGGCCCCTCATACAACTGTGTATCAGTGTGCTAATAATGTAAAATGAAAGGTATGTACTGATGTGACATTTCATTATGATGCGGCCCATGTGGCATGAATAACATACTATTTGTTATGTATAAAGCAGTCTGGCCATTACACACTTACTTTGATATGACATGTTGGTGTTTGATGCACATTGATGATGCTTCTTTTAATAATTATTATGATTATGTGTGTAATGTTTCCTTACGCGTCGTGATACGCGTCCATAGCCTCCGTGCTGTACACAGGTTACCTGTGTACCAAGCTTTGCTACTTTCTCTCTCTCTTGATCGCCGTCTGCTTTCTTTCTCTCTTCCTCTTACTAACCACACACACACTACACATAGGCACATCCCACATTATACATGTTTATGAAGTAACAAAGGAAAGCTAAGCTACATCCTAGCCTCATCCTCAGACACGTGTTTTGCTACTGAGCCAGTGTTTAGGCGTTGACCAGCAGCGCCATCTTCATTTTTGTCTAGCAGAAATGCACCCTGTATCCGCCTGGTAGAATCATTTATAATAATACATTGATTAACTTGTTAATTGAGAGGTTGTTAATAAAGAAGAAGTGTTTTTGTGATTATTGTACGTATGTTATTGTGATATGTGGCTGATCAAAACAGTTAGTGTTCGGATTTCACCCTTCAGCATTTCTAATTTTATGACTGATTGTTTGGTTATTGTTCCGGTTTTCCTGGTGCCCCATATTAATCATTACAATTGATTGATATTCTTTAATTTCTAATTATTATTTATGATAATTATTAGTCATTATTAATAACCAAACGCATTCCTTTATATCTTACATGTATGGTTGCCTTGTAGCAAGACTATCACCAACACCATGATTTCTAGTGAGCTCAAGATCCTACAAATGGTTTCCCTGTGGTAAGGCTATTATGGCACAACATTATAGATTCCTTGTAGTGAGACTAGTTACCACATTATGGTGGTCCGTAGTGAGACTAGTTACCACATTATGGTGGTCCGTAGTGAGACTAGTTACCACATTATGGTGGTCCGTAGTGAGACTAGTTACCACATTATGGTGGTCCGTAGTGAGACTAGTTACCACATTATGGTGCTCCGTAGTGAGACTAGTTACCACATTATGGTGGTCCGTAGTGAGACTAGTTACCACATTATGGTGCTCCGTAGTGAGACTAGTTACCACATCCGTAGTGAGACTAGTTACCACATCCACACAGTGAGACCATCATTTCTAGTTATTGCTAATTCCAACATTTTTGTTGGCCCGTGATAAGGCCCTTATTGTTATGGCACTACATTTTTGGTGCTCCAGTGATGATACTAGTTCGACTCCCCTAAATAATGGCTTCCCCATTATTATGTTCCTACATTTTTGGTGCCCCGTGTTAAGGCACTTCAAATAGTATGGGCTTCATATAGTTACACTGCCAAACACACTAAACATAATGTGTTTCATCATTTCTCCTTTATTTGTGTATTTATTATACTCTGCATGTTAGTTGTTTATTTCTCACTCACAAAAAGTATTTTTTCACATTTGCTGTTATTGATTGTGAACTCTCTCCACAGCCACATAGGATCAACCTCAACAATGAGTTTTTATTTTTTATTGTTGTTATACAAATGGTAAAGTACACTTATATGTGGCAAACTAGCAGTTTTTACATTATTATACAGATTATGCGTGAGGGGTTTAGACTACACACAGGGTTTATCAATATGGTACATAAACCAAACACAACCCTCCCCCCTCATAAAGACCTCAGAGTCTCCCCTCCCCCTTCACTTTATGCTTTGGGAAAATGGAATCCCCAGACCATGATGGAGGAGGATGAATAAATAATAGTTCTCACTACAATTAGAGTACAATTCCCATGATGAGACCAGGACAAGCAATCTTGAGATAGTTTTTTTTTGTCTTCTGCTTTTATGGGCTCTAGAAATATTAAAATGGCAGCTAGTGCATTGTCTTAAAATGTGACAATCACATATTTGTATCAAAATGTGACTCCACCAATGTCTGGGGGTCATAGGTCACAGTGTTGGTTAGTACTGTAAAGGAGCTGAAAAAACAGTTGACGTTATGCAAAAGTAGCAGCAGCTGTGGTTAGAGGTTACACTTTCATAATCAGCCCCTAGCAAAGAAATGATGAGAATCTTCACACTGGAATGACTGAGCCAACAGCTAATATTAGTGGTAATACTTTACACAAAATGATGCATTAGTAAACATGTATTGATGCAGTAATAAGCATGAACTAACACTTAATTAACAGTCAATTAATGTGTCGAGTATTGTTTACTAATGGTGTTCATGTAAACTACAGTATAAATGTTACTACTGCTACTAATGCTACTAACATTATAGAATAATATAGAATAGAAAGTCTTTATTGTCATTGTACAATTGAGATGCCGTCTTTAAAGTGCAGAAACAAAAATAAATAAATAATTACCATTATTTAATGCAGTTTAGTGCATTTATGGCTTTAGCGTAAAAGCTGTTTTGAAATCTATTTGTTCATACTCTCAATGTCCTGTAGCGTTTGCCTGAGGGCAGCAGCTCAAAGAGCGAGTGTCCTGGGTGAGATGAGTCCCTGAGAATATGGAGAGCTTTCCTGAAACAGCGGGAACTGTACAGATCTTTCAGGGAGGGGAGAGGGCAGCCGATAATCTTCTGGGCTGTGGTGATGACCCTCTGGAGCGCTATCCTCTCTGCAGCTGTGCAGCTGGAGAACCACACACACATGTAGTAGGTCAAAATGCTCTCAATGGAGCAACAATAAAAGGACACAAGCAGTTTTTGTGAGAGTTGTTTATTCCTGAGTACTCTCAGGAAGTACAATCTCTGCTGTGCCTTCTTAATAATAGCAGTGGTGTTGATGCTCCAGGTCAGGTCTTCCTCTATGTGAACGCCTAGAAACCGGAAGTCTGTGACCCTCTCCACACAGTCCCCACCGATGAACAGGGGCGGAGTGTCGGTTTTATTTCTCCTGTAGTCTATGACCAGCTCCTTTGTCTTGGTAGTGTTCAGTGCCATGTTGTTTTCTGTGCACCACACTGACAACTGCTCCACCTCGTCCCGATATGCAGACTCATCCCCCCCAGAGATGAGCCCCACCACAGTGGTATCATCAGCGAATTTGATGATGCTGTTGCTGGAGTGGACGGGGGTGCAGTCGTGGGTTCAGAGGGTGTAGAGAAGGGGGCTCAGCACACAGCCCTGAGGTGATCCAGTATTTAGGCTGAGCGCTGAGGAGATGTGGGGGCCTACTCCCACCCTCTGGGAGCGGTCAGACAGGAAGTCCTTGATCCAGAGGCAGATGGAGTGAGATATTCCCAGGTCTGACAGCTGGTTCACCAGTCTGTTGGGGATGATGGTGTTAAATGCTGAGCTGAAGTCCACAAAGAGCAGCCGATAACACATGTATTAAGGGTTTACATGTAAATTAAGCTAACTAATATTAGACAATGGTTGATAAAGATGTTAATTAACATTAATATCACTAATGTTCACAACTAAGTCATGTTAAGATCAGTGGACACACTCCATGGTCTTCATGTAGCTTGTTCCTTTATATTCACGCAGCCTTTCTTTAACTTGCAGCCTGTTTATCATGCATGATATACTGTGTAAGCATTACCCAACCATAATTGCTCTTTTTGGTCTTATTGCAAAGTTGAAAACAGCTGACTCATGTTCTCCATCTGCAATTTGCAAAACATGTTAAAGGTTACATTACTTAACACCTGCTAAATAAATAACACAATTAACACGTCATGTAAAATTATGACTGCTCACATAGCCATGTTCTGTAATTCAGCAATCAAGTTTAAACTTTAGACCAATAGTGTTTTAAAGGGAGAAAATGCTTTTGAACAACTTTTCTATTGCAAGAGAGCCATAGTACCAGGAGGGAACCCACACAGGCATGGGGAGAACATGCAAACTACACACAGAAGGAGCCCAGCCAACCCAGAACTGTCATATCCACACCTGTAGTCTGTGTTTTTCCCCTCCCTCCCTTGTGTGTCATTCTCTCTCCTAGGGGCGGGTCCCAGGCGCAGGCAGCGACTGCAGGACGCACACCTGGAGCTCATCATCTCATCACCACTCTGTTTAAATACCCCGGCTCTCCTGTCATTTTCCGCCAGATCGTTACAGTTCTCCATGCGGTAACTCACGTAAGGCCGACCTCTAGTTTGTGTGGTTTGTGTGTTTTTTCTCGCACTCACTTTGTATCCTTGTGTCTCAGGAATCCTCCGGCTCCTGCTCAGCTCGCTGCCTCCCTGGACCCGCTCCAAGTGCCTCGCCTCCTGGATCCCCTCCTTGCTTCCAGCTCCTCGCCCCGAGCCTCCTCCTTACCTTCCAACCTACCTTTTCCCCATCAAATAAACCTGTTCGTTGCTCAGGTCTGAGTCCTGGTCCTCTACAGCCCTCCACTGGTTATCACAAGAACCCTCTTGCTGTGAGGCAACAGTGCTAACCACTGCACCACCATGCTGCCCTGCATATACTAATGAATGTACCCTTATTGTGAGGTAATATGACAATTTGCAGTCTCCAAGTCTGATCCAAGATAACTCTGAGGACATCACTGTGACATCATCAGGGTTATATTGTCAGACTTGACAAAGCTAACTGACGATAAAGACACATTTATGATATTCTGCATATCCTCATAACACTCTAAAGGCTTTCTTTGCTTTGAGAAGAGGCTCACCGATACGATAAATAGGAGTGAAGAGAATGACAAAACATCTCCTCCTCTCTCTCTCTGTGTGTGTGTTTTACACACACTCACAGTATAACAGGCAGTGATGGAGGCAGCAGGCCCTCAAATGAATCAAAATGCCCTTTCCCGTGGCACCTCCAAATCCTGGTTGGCCAAAACAAAGAGATCCATCACTGCTGCTACAACAATTGGCTCTTTCTGCCTGATTACAGCTGGTCTAAGATGGCCCCCATCACCCTATCATGCCCTGGAAAATGACACAAAGCTACTGATGTGGGCATTCATACACACTCTTCAGACAAGAAAGGCAAAGGGTTTCAGTAAATTCAGGAGTACACATCTGTGATTTTCTGTGTGTTATGTTCAAGACAGTGGAGGAAGACAATGGCCAATAAGAAATGTCCTCCAGTTTAACAGCAACAGCTTTAATTAAACCTTTATTTACTCATTTTTAAATATTAACTAACACAAAAAAGGCACACAGACAGTACTGCCCTACAAAGCAAAAAGGCAGTGCTAACTGCATTTGTGGTCGAAAATTAGTTATTATCATTTTCATGACATTCAAGGCATCCTTTGTTATGTGACGAAATATCTTATCTCAAATGTGTCATTTTGGAGAAAATGGTAGTCGTTTGTACAGTAACTGCAAAAAGCCCTACTGAAACAAAGCAAAAGTACAGTAACATCCATTACTGTATTCTTGCTTTGTTTCATGTCAGTTACTGTACTTTTGCTTAGTTTTACTTCACGTAAAAAACAACCGTGTTGCCGCACGGTGAAGTTACTGTTTTTATGGGGATTTGAATCAGTCACCGAACACAGACAGCCCTCCCCTACACTCAAGTAGCCTACAGATTCATTTCTAAGCATATTCTGCCTGGATCTAATCATGGCACTATATAGAGGGAAAATGATGGTGGAGATGGCATTGAAACGCAAATATCCAGAAACAGGTAAGAATCAATATTTATTTTACTCAACCGTTACTCACGGACAAGCTAGCTTGCGTTTAGCATTTAGTTAAATGCTTAAATAAAAGAATTAAATTACATTTCTTTAATTAAATTAAAGTATCTTAAATATGATATTAATGTAATTCCTTAATTATATGAGAAATGAATGCCACACAATGTTTCCTATTTGAGCAGTAAATGCTATTTTGATGTAGATAGATAGATAGAATCAGTGACCACCCCGTCCCGCCTTTCTCGATTCGCACTGTAAGCAGCCGTCTAAAACCATGGACACTCCTCCCAGAAAAAAGCGAGATATTCGTTCATTCTTTCTTGCAACAAGTGGGTGTTACACGCTGTAAACCAATCAGAGTGACTTCTCCCATTCCCTTTAATATCCAGGAGCGCTGTGTCACTTTGGTAGATTGCTATTTTAACGGCGTATTTGACAAGCAAAGCGTTTCAAGGATAAAACACGAGTTATATTTGCTGGACAGAAAGTTGGCTGATGAGCTGGTTTATAGCGTGTTACGCCCACTTGTCACCTGTGGTTAATGAGGGGACTTCAGTTTTTTTAGTTGTTTTTTTTAGACCATCCGCCTGGCGCAGTGACCATTTTTCGGCCTTCAAAATAGCAAAAGTGGGTTTGGGCACTCCCCGAAGTAACTTGCGCCACGCGATTCACGCCATGCGCTTTAGACCCTGAAAATCCAGCCCAAAGTCACATCCACTGTGCGCCGACCGCAAGATGGGGCCTTGGCCATGTGTGCATGAAGCTTTTATAGGCCTCTGTATGCGAATTATCCGCTAATCAGGCACACTTACATAACCAATGAAAAAAACCTTTTTGGTCCCCCCCCAATGTCAGAAATGTTCCGGGCCCTTGGACAGATCTATTATATTTATTAGTGTATGCAGTTTTACATTCATTTCTTTGAGCACTACTGTGGTATTACATGCATGCCACTGATTGTCTGTCCTTTTCATTTAAGCTGTACGTGAAGATATTCCGTCAAAGAGGCAGCAAGACCTGCCCCCTGCTGAAGAAATGGAGTTGACCATCCTGGACACTTTCCTGGATGCCAGTGTCGAGAGCCTAAGCCTGTATGACAATGACATTACAGACCCAGACTATGTCCTCTATGATAATGACATTGCAGACCCAGACTATGTCCCAACCCCGACGATGACTTTGACACAGACTGAAGTGGAACTTGGAGAGCCAGTGGAAGAAGTTCGAGAGCCAGGGCTACAGCCTGAGGTGGAAGGGAGGAAGAGAGAATCACATCCACCAATGAAGGAACCATGTGGTGCTAAGTGTCGAAGAAGGTGTACAGACCATATTTCAGAGGAAAGACGGAGGGAGGTATGGAATCAATACTGGGAGATGAAATACACAGAAAGAAGATCATGGATGTTTCACTCGGTAACCCCACTGCCGACCAAAAGAATGAATACCGGCCCAGAAAGTCACTGTGGCCGCTCATTCATCTACTGGCTACACGACCACAAAGGAGGGCCAAGACAGGTCTGCAAGCTGTTTTTCCTTTCAACATTGGGCTACCACCCAAAAAATGACAGTCTGGTCATTTCTATGATGGGGTAATCGAAAACCAAGCCACTGGCTCCCCCCAAGGACCAGAGAGGAAGGCAGGCTGCAGTCAACAAGCTGGACGTGAAGACCCTTGATGAGCACATTGAGTCCTTCCATCCTTGTGTGAGCCACTACAGACGAGAGCATGCCCCACATCGACAGCACCTCCCAAGTGACATTACAATAAAGATGATGCATTCAGACTAACTGGATAAAGGAAACGCCTGCTCATATGAAACGTACGGGAAAGTCATAAAAGAGAAGAAAATCAGCTTCGCCAAACTTGGGGAGGAGGAGTGTCAGGACTGTTTGGAACATGCTGAACATGAGAAAGGCTACACAGGAGAGAATGCAAACGCAGATTGCCCGGAGTGCCAAAGGTGGCAAAAACATAAGGAGTCTGCCCTGGAGAGCCGCCTCAGCTACCAGGCAGATGCAGAGAGGGACTGGCCAGATGACATGTCATAATGGTCATAATGCTGCCACGCACGCCCATGTTATTAATTTACAGGGAGCCACTGCCGAGGATCTGAAGAGCCACATGCGGCTCCAGAGCCGCGTGTTGCTAACCCCGGTCTAAAGAAACTTATCTCAGCAAACACAGCCCAGATTGGAGTTAAGTTCACTGTGTTGTTTTAATGAACCCACTGATCCTTCACCTGCTCCAAAACAACCAACTCATACAGAGGAGCTGTCAAAATCTAATACAGATTGTTGTGATGTCACAGGTATTTTTTCCTAACTAAAGGCAATACTCCAACTGTAGTGAAACTCAGTCTTGATCAATTTTAATGGTTTTATTTACAACTACAACTGATAGTGTTGCCATAAAGCTTAACTCAGAGTATGTGGTATATGACTTCAGACAATTCATTTTATATTAGATACAAAATGCAATTAAATACCAGCAACAAAATTAATATGAGAAGACAATATCTAAAAGATGAAGAGTTGACTAAGCTGAGCACACAATATATTATTTTACAGGGATTAAAGCAAAAAAAATCTTCTGACTGAAATTTTATTTCCAACCAAGTCATAAGCTGTTCACCATCTACATTGTCATAGAAACCCTTTTACGGTTGCTTCCTAAGATTGAAGGTAAAACAAGGTGGAAACAGCAGAGAAAATGGCAAGTTGTTCTCCTGCTGAACAAGATTATATTTCATCCACTAACCATTGCTGCTCTTTTCTAAATGAAATGGAAAAGCTTACAGGCAATAATAAGGCATACTGCAGTCTGTATAACCACAATGGGGGTCAGAGTATAAATGTTCAGAAAACGTTTGTATTTTATTTTAGCACCTTATGGGCTTCAGAAAATAGTTATTAACATTATAAAAACTCAAACGGTCTATCAGACCGTTGCAGTGACACAGAGAGGATTTTTATTTTCATTTATATTTATTGCTCTCTTGCCTTGATGACAACATCCAGTCTCAGAATATGAGAACACGGGTCATTTTAGGTTAGTTTACCAGTGATTTTATTATTCTAAATATGAAAAGAAAATCAAACCATTTTTAAATTTCTGCTCATCCCAAATTTGACCAGGAAAAAGAAAAATTGTATTTCAATTGAACATTTTGTATTTTAAAACAAAAAAAGTAAGCACTCATTTTTTGGGTGGATTAAATTAAATTACTCCTTGTTTTTTTACTCTGGTAGATGTTATCTACGGAGCCCGTAAAGGATCATGCAATATCTTTTTAATGTTGACGGAATCGAGCGCACGTTTTATGAACTCGTTCGCACAATTTAATAAAACGTGAGCACATTTAATTAACTCGTACTAACGTTTTATTAACTTGTGTGCACATTTTATTAACTTGTGTGCAAGTTTAATTAAATTGTGGCCACAATATAGCTATAACGTGCGCACAAAATACTAATTCGTGGCCACGAAATATTTATAACGTGCGCACAAAATACTAATTAATAATATTAATATCATTCCTGGACAGCTGGGTAAGCAAATCGAGTGCACCTTCTCTAGAACCTGCAATAGCCTACGTCCGGACCAAATTCTGTTCAGTTTCAGCTTGAAATGATCTTAAAAAGCCTTTTTCACTGATCATCTCCTTTGAAAGTAGCATCATGTGTGTCAGACTCTCAGCTGAGGGAATACATAGGTTATATGAACCGCAGCGTTTAATGATGCAGTTACAGTAGCACTCACTGTATGTATCACGTTGCCAAGGGAACCTATCAGCCTATCAGTGATCAGAATGTAGTTTGTATTGATTTGCAGGTTGTTGTTGTTCTGACTGAACTACTGAATGTGTCTGTAGTGTTCTCTGGACACCACAGAAGATTAAAAGTTCACTACATTATTAATAAGTCTGATGAAATGTGCTCTAATTCCTTTAAACCATTATGTTAACACTTTGATGATGTTTTATGCTTGGTCCTGATTTGCTGAAGTCCGTTTTACACTGCTATATTACAGCTAATAGAACCCTGATTAGAAGTGCGCATTCCTTCATTACCACAGATAATATCTGATCAATAAAAATCATTCCACTTTGATTTGCCAAAGACTAAAGTGATTTCATTGGACAGTGTAAAAGCTTGAGCTTAATGTTTAAATCAGCTGCATCAAGTTTAAAGTTTCAGA
Source organism: Scomber scombrus (assembly GCF_963691925.1). NCBI lineage: Eukaryota > Metazoa > Chordata > Actinopteri > Scombriformes > Scombridae > Scomber > Scomber scombrus. Next base: position 955,711 of record NC_084972.1, read on the forward strand.
GCTCTACAATGTGCAGCTGTCACCAGAAATACGGGAGGCATTGAGAGTGCACCGAGCACCCAGGAATGATATTAATATTAATATATATATATTAACTAGTATATTGTGCGCACGTTATACCTATTTCGTGGCCACGAATAAGTATTTCGTGCCCACGTTATAGCCTACTTATTTCGTAGCCACAAATTAGTATCTCGTGTGCACGTTATAGCTATATTGTGGCCACAATTAAATTTTTTTTTTTTTACCATGATACCAGAGGGGCTCCGTAGTTATTACACTTACAGTAACATAACGAGTGTAATTGTCACCTCCAGTTTTCACCTGGTTCACTGTCTGTGTGTGAGCAGCACACACTGAGGACTCAGCTCCATTAGAGGTGAAACATACAGCTGTTTAATACAGAGACCATCATCATAGCGATAAAGAAGATCTCTCATTAAGACTTTGATTGAACCAACCAAAACCAGCATAACGTTGCTGTGGTGTACTTTTAAACAGCACACAGGTGTTTAAGGCTGAGCTGCAGGGTTTGGTGGAGGTGTGTGGGGAAGCTAACAGCTAACACAACAGCGTCCTACAGCCGCAACTCTGTCCTCCATTCAGTGTCCGGACCTTTTATACAGAACAGTGAGGAGGAATAAAGTAGTAGTATTCCTGCCGTGAACAGACTCTTTAAGAAGAGCAGCGTGAATACAGCTAACAGCAGCAGAGGCTAACGTTAGCTGCTCTTCTCTTCCGTCGCAGCGGGTGGAGCTGAACCTCCGTACAGTAGAGACACAGAGGTGGAGAGTTGTGACAACTCAACTCAGTCATTTAGATGCAGTAATGGTCTGCTTGCTTTCAACACCATTTTAACAATTTATTGATATCTTGAAATTGACTTGCATGCTGCCCATGTCTGCTCTGTGTGTTTGTTGTGATAATAATGTAGAGTATCACATTATATATTATTATTATACCTTTGTAATTCTCATCGGATATGCATTGATCTCATATATGACCCTTTGGCAGTTCAATTGACGGAAATCTGTCATAGCGACGGAGAACTTTAATCCCTGTCTTTTATGATCTCATAGTTGGAAGTGGGGCTGTCATCTTTCCTGTATGTGTGCCTGCTTTTGTTTAGATACTTTAATATGAAAGTGTAGCGTCATTACAAAACAAAAGTGTGAATAGTCATAATCTTCATTCCCAGGAATTATATTTAATAATTGTTTATTAATTGTTATCAAGTCCACACTGAATCAGGTGAAAGAGCCTCCATGTATGCTGAATGATCTATTATTCTAGATTGGTCATTTTTATTTCACTTATTTGATGGATCTGGACAGCTAGTGGGTTGCTTTAAGCTATGATGTTGTATTTTAAATGACTGTGTTAGAAATTGTATTCATGATTTATGACAGCATTGTGTAACTCATATTATAATAGTTTTGAGACATTCTTTTATCTGTATATTAATGTCTGGAGTAAGGGGCTCAGATAAAACATTAGGAATTGTCCTTTGGGGGCCATGAATGTCTGTAGCACATCATTTAGACAGCAGGGGCCATACATAGTTAAAGGATGTCAAACTCTTAATGAATCCAACTGAATTCTACACTTCCCACAATGCAACTTGATTCTTTCCTTCCCAGGAAATGCCCACATCTTCTCTGATAAAAATCGGTGGTGTCCAAGCCCACTGTGACATCATTAGGGCTATTTTCTTAGAAGTTCCTTCCACAGCCACTGTAGACATTAAACAACTGTTTTTAAAGGTTGAGAAGTAGTCCTCACTATGATTACACTGATCTTTAAAAACTGGTGAAGTGCCCCTTGAAATCAATCAGACAGACATATCCTCTCAGACGTAATGCTTACTGTCATAACTCAGAGAGAAAGAAGTGAGGAGAAAAATGTATTGCACTTCTCCAGTGGTGAGGTTTCCTGCAGGCCCTGGGCTCTTTAATGTCCTGTCTTCAGTTGACTTTTGTTCTCAGGCCTTACTACTGTGTCCATTCCCTGCAGAGGGACACTGGCCAACACAGTCCTCTCACATACACATTCAGATAGCTGGAGGAGAAAATGGGCCATCATATTAACTTGCAGTGTGGGCTCATGGTGTGAAGTGTCTGTATGTGGAGCGGTGCAGAGATGGAATGGCTTCATATATTAGTGTCACCCTGAGGGTTTTTTTTGTTCTTCTTCTCCCTTTCAGTTGGCAGAATAAACATAGAAGCTCAGAGTAAAGATGTCTTCAGCTGTGGAACAGCAGATGACTGGATTTCCATTTAAATTTCAACATCCAAAGAAATCTTTATTCTGAAATATAAAATGAAAATGACTGTATACTGTGCGTTGCTCTTAATGACTCTTCAACTTGGAATTGTGACTTTCTTTGTTATTATTATTATTATTTATTTACTTCTTTTTTTTTTTTTTTTTTTTTACATGTCATGGATCCACACACATTGACACACTGCACCAGTTTTGCATTGTTTCTATTTAAATGACATACATTCAAATTATAGTGAATTACAGTGTCATAACAGCTGTTTCTGTTGGTTGCAGAAACAATAAACAAATCAGAGCTTTGTAGGCAGGATTATGCATAGGGACATCATCCTCCTTCATATCTAGCTACCTTGCTACATCTGTGAGAGAGAAAAAAGCCATAAAATGGTGACAAGCATGGATGAGATCATTGCAGATATTCAATATGCTGCAAGATGATTTAAACAAGTAAGGACTGTGGGTTTTGTGCGGGGGTTCCTTTTTTCTCCTGCAGACCAAAAACATGCACGTTAGGTCTAAAATTGCCAGTAGTTAAGAATGTGTTTGAATGGTTTTCTGTCTTTATGTATCAGCTCTGTGACTGACTGGTGAACTGTCCAGGGTGTGCCCATGTCAGCTGATACTGACTTCAGGAACCTCCCCTCTCCCCCTACACCCTCTAATAGGAGCTGGTATAGCTACAAAACGGGTGGATTGGTTGACAATTGTCTTATTTGCTGCACAAAAGTCACATCTGCTGGAGATGGTGGACAGTCAGAAACCTTTGAGTCTGCCATCTACATTTCAGCTTGCTTTGGGAAACAATTGTGGATGAAAGGGTGAAAAACTGCAACCAAACGCTGCTTCTTTTATCGTCTTGGACGATGAGAAACAGGAACGAGATTGTGCTCAAAGATGAGAGCAGCTGCATTACAGGTAACCCAGTCACTGCTGTTCTGTTTGCATTGAGTTAGTCTACCTAAAACATGGACACAAAACTATTTTTTATAGCAATGGATTTATTTTAATGGCATTATATGCTGATTTCATTTTGTGCTAATGTTGATGTGAAAGTAAATTTAATAAAGGCTTATAAATGGATCTCAAATACAGTATTTTCTTTTTTATACAACTTTAAGCCCAAATGAAATTAAATATAGCATTGAAATGTAGTTGTTTCTGTGATATGAAGTGCACTTTTTATAGAAGTAAGTTATTTCATATGCCTTTTCATCGGTAGTAGTTTTTTTTTTTAAAAAGCATTATTTTCCTTTGCTTGCAATTTTTCCCAATTTCTGCAATTTTACCACAAAAAGTCAAAAGTATTATCAAGTAAAAAAAACCAAGTATTAAAAAAAAAAAAATCAGAAAATAATCTCGGTGAAAACCTGGATGGACTTTAATGTACATCCAAAAGAGACATAAAAGATGTGTTGGGTTAAGCTACTGTGCACCATTGTGCATCAGTAGGCTTATGCCAGTTGTTTAGACATTTAGTTTCTTGGTTACTGAGTTACTGGTAAATTGTTTGCTTACCCACCCACCAGCCCAGTTTGTGCCCTCCAATGTCTGAAAGAAGATTTGACTCATGTTAAGATGCTGACCATATGATTGCAACATTTTTGGCTCAAGTACAGTGAAATACTTGGTTGCATGTTATCGTGAGTCTCTCTTACTTCCCTAACTTCAGTCAACTCTATAATGTGTGCCCTCTAATGAAGGATAAAATGCGCTAAAAACAACTTTTTTCTTGTTCTTTGGCACCAATCCTTGTGACACTCTAGGCAACTGCCTGCATCACCACATATGAAAATAGGTCCGATTGTTCTGAGCTGCTGAATGTTAAATTTAACTGCTGGATAAAAGAAGACAATCCCCTTCACAGCATTTGGACTGTTCTTCACATGTCAAGGCCAGCATGAGCTGCAAGGAGCGGAGGCAGTAAAGGCCCAGTAAAGAGGAAGGTGTTCTGCCTGTCAATGAGAAGAAGTTAAGCAGGGTAAACTCAGCCGGCAGCCACCACTCAATGCTGACAGGCAGCACAGAGAGAAAGGGAGAAGAATAAGTGCTCCTCATCATGTTCCTTTCAGAAGAACAAAGCCCCACGCTCATTGGGAGTCTGCCTCAAGCTCAAAAACGTCTACTCACTTGAACGCTCTCAGCCTAAAACATACATCATTCCTGGCATCACAAAAACAACAGGGGTGGGAAAGGAGTGAAGAGGAAGAAAATAGAATCTGAATTTCATTTCAATACGCTCTATTGAGATTTGACAGGCATTGTGCTGATGTGCAAGACTGTTTTCAAAATCAGAGAGCCATTGTCTGAGAAGATACGATTTCTTCGCCTCTGGTTGAATAGTGTAGAACTGATTGGCAGTGATTAGCTAAAAAGAGACTATGAGACTATGAAGGGCATGACAGCAACAAGAAGTAGAATCATCTATTGACAAGACTTGACACCTTTATTTGAGGACGTTTTCCATTCAAGAAATGCCACAACTGCACTAAAAGAAAATTTAAAAAAGCATGAAGAAAGTTAGGCTTTCCTCAAGATAAGTGTTAAAAAAACAAGCCCACCACAGCACAGCAGCAATTGGCAGTATGTCCCACCTCAGAAGACAAAATGAATCCAAAATCAAATTGCATCTATACATCAATCAGGCTTAACTGACGCTTCTGCACCCACAATATGGCCTGTGGGAGGAGGCAAAGCTGTTTAGCTCCCGAGTGCCTACAGCCATATATGTGATCTATGATATGGGGAGAACCTTTACCTGAACACAAGGGCAAGCAAGCGTGGTGTTATGCGTCCCCATTATAAATACACAGCCCCTCTATTTGAGGGCAAATTATTCAAGGGCTCGGGTGTATACATGATTTATGATTGAAATATCGCACAGCCTGAAACGCAGACAAAAGTGGAGGATAAATAATCATATTAGAAGGAGATGCAGTGCTTGAAATTATGCACACGCTACTCCATATTCGCCTCATAAAACTGACATGAGGACCTGTAATTTTTGATGAATATACAGTGTGGGCGAAAGTAAAGTCGGTTCAGAGCACAGGTGTGGGAGAAGCTAATAGCTGGTTATACAGATGATATGAGATTGCTATCTACAATCAAATGCAATAAGTCATATTTAAATATTCCATAGGAGATCTCATTGACAGTGGTCTAATACAGGGACCTATGTGCCGTTCTTTTTCCTAGAATTTGCATATGAAACATTTAATAATGTATAGGTGCTGCTGTGTTAGGATCTGCCACTCTGCATTCTGGGTCTGAACCATAAACCTCATGCTCTCCCCTGTAGTTATTCAGTTATATTCACAGTTATTCAGCATGCTGAATTATGTGCCAGCAGTCTTATCGCCTATACAGTCACTCTATCTGGTTATTTTGGATAAGAAATGTAACTCTTTTTTCTTTCTGCTTCACAATGTATGACAGTCCAACCCTATTCTACTATTCTCTGACAAATTATAGTATTTAAACTACTAATTACTACTAATATTACATTTTGCTTCCTGGAAACACTTTTCCAATCCAGAAAGTGTGATATTCTTATACTGCTCCATCGTCGTATGGGGAAGCTGCTTATATAAATCCCTTGACTGTCACACCAGAGACCAGAGCTCTTGTCCTGCTTCCAAAATTGTGGGGGAAAACACAAGCAAGCCCAAACATATATCACAGCTCTCACCCTTTCCACATGATGTCTCCATAGCTGTTGTAGCTCCAAAGTTTAGTTACATTTTTCAGGAGGAAAAATGCCCTCTAACCCTACCAAGTGTCTTCAGTTGCCCAAACAGAACCAGGAAAAATGTTATCAGGAGATGATATTGTAGAAAAATATTGTGACCCATGAATGGTTAACAGTCAATATTTTCAGTATGAATAGTTTTTTGTAATACAAAATCTTAGTGGCATTAACAATGGATACATTTTGTAATGTGAGTTAACTATATAAACTCTATATAATGTAATTTTTAGATGGCAGGGTTTGGATAGCTGCATTGACATCACAGAGAATGAATGTAAATAGCTACAGCTAACTAGTTGCATACTGTATGATAATGCATGAGGTATAAGAAAATATTGAAGCAGGAGGAGAATGACCTATTCAAAATTCACCACTTTCCATATCAGAAATTCTCAAAAGTATTACAAGAATTTAGTATAACTGTTTTCTACACATCAAAGAAAATTTTCATTGTGACACATTTTGTTAATTTGTTAGTTGTCAAAGTCAGCCATGGTTAAGTTAGTTAACTGGTCACATGGCACTGATCTGTTGTTTTGCTCAGCGAGGTAATAGGGTCAGTTCACCAAATGCTCTCACTTCTCTCAATACATGTAGATAGTAATGCTTTTAAATGTCCAGGCTTTGAGACATCAGTCTTTAAATGTGTGTTCACTCAGAACATCGAGCGGCTTTGACCGCTGGGTCATGTGTGTTTATTTGCCCCAAACAGTCTGTAACAGAGCTGTAAGCTAGGTAGCAACCGAAGGCACAGACTGTATCTGTGGGATGTTTCTTGAGTATTTGTGTTCGGCTCAGTCTCTGACTGGACTCAGAACTCACCAGGAATTCCAGTTCTGTTATTTCTCTCACATCTGTTTCATTTTCCCTCTTGCTTGGTATGTCCATGAAGTAAATTCCTAAAGTCCTGTGATATGCTGCAATAAATCACATTGCACACAGTGTCCCTGTTATTCTGGGTTATCCATAGAATTTTCATTAAACCTACTACAACTACCACAAACTACAAACCAGTATCTTAAAACTTGGACAAATTAAGTCAAAACCACATGGGTAGATAACACAAGAGGGAAGTCAGAAACTGTATGTGAACTGACTCTTTAATAGACCATAAACACTCATATAACCTATGACTTTGTACATGACAATACTCAATCCACAGCAAATGGACAAACTTTAAACTTGTGGAGGTGAGCTAAACCTGGAGTGTCCAATTTCTCACGCTACTAAAGCTGGCTTGCACTGTTAAAAATAGAATTCCCCCATCTCCTGTCAATAGCTACCACAGCCCTCATTCAATACCCAGTTTCTTGGTCAAAGCCTGCCTCCACAATAATTACTTAACTGTCAGCTAGGATTAGAGGCTCTTAAGCCACCCTGAGCCAATCCACAACCCAAAGAAAAAAGCCAGGGAGATACTCTGTGACATCTCAGCACTGGGCCTACATTGTCTGGATGGAGAGAGCAGAGAAAGGAAGACAAAGCCCACAAGGAATCATCTTGGATAACAAACACAACTCTCTTCTCCAAATCCCCATCTCAGGAGGATCACACTAAGTCTTTGTGCGAACCAAAGATGGGTGTAAGGGCTTTAATAATGCCCTTCTCTATAGGTCGAAGATTATCATAAGACCACAAACTCTACTATAACTGAACGTTTTTGTTTTTGTTTGTTTTTTTTGTCACTTTTGTTGTTATTTTTTCTTTAATCCCTCCAAAGCCTTGCATGGCTTTCCTATTATTTCACATTAAATGTAAAATTCGTGTAGTTCCCAGTTCAGAAAGTACTTCTGTAGTTTTAGTAATTGCAGAGTTTGGTAATCCATCACATCATACCTAATACTTTTATGTATTATGTCTGTCTTCACTGTAGTTTGAGGTGGGGTAATTATTTGAATACAAAACTAACTGATTTTTATGTACCTGACAGAAATCTAGTAAATTGCAGTGAGGGAAAAACCAAATAGGAAAATGACAGGCAAATTCCCCAAATTGCTTTTTCATGGCAAATAGCCCAGCTGTAACAAAAAAGGAAAAAAACTGAATAATGGATGGTCATATTAAAGTAGTCAGTCACCGTGAATGTACTACAAGCTCAAGTCAGAGCTAATCAAAGTATTTTTCATTTTCCTTTCAGATTTATCCTCAAAAGCACATTGATTCTGCCAGATCAATTTATACTCAAGGGCTCTAGCATACCAACATTGGATCTAAAAAAGAAAATGCTGTATATAGAAATTGGCAGCTTTGTCTCAGGCAATCAATTCTATCAATGTTGAACAGGCCTTTGAATCTGATATGATTAAACAAAAGAGTCAAGGGAGGGGGAGGGGAAGAGAGAAAGGGACAGAAATCAATATTTGTGGTAAATGCTTCCAAGATGGGTGCTTAGCTTTTAGATAAGGACATCACACCACTCAACTCCCGCCTTTATCTTTAGTTTGCTTTTCTGTCTGTCTCGCTGCTATGTGAGATGTACAGGGACTGTCAGCCAGAGGAACAGCTGCTTTTCCAGATCACAGGGTTAAAGTAGTCAGAGATCTTGAGACCTCAGAGACAGGGACTTGTCAGAGCAATAAGCCTTGTCAGGGAACAGCAAAACCCCACGATGCTCCTCACACGCCTGTATCTCTGCCACAAGCTCCAGCCTTGGTGTCCATCAAAAGCATGGAACACTCTCCCTGGCTACAAGATGTTGCATAACAACTATGTGAGCAGACAAGCAGGTAGGGCACAAGAGACTAAAGTATAGAGTTATGGCTTTTATTTACCCAAAACTTCAATCTGCAAAATACTGACAGACAAAATAGCATCTTTAGATAGCAGTTCTAAGCCTGAAGTCAAAAGCAGAACTTGACACTAAGCACATGCTGACAAAGACACATTTATGCCTCTCTGGACAAAGTCTAAAATAAATAAAAATCCCCCTTCCAGAAATGTACTTGCACGCTGTATCTTGAACACCTTTGAACAGGTGTAGAAATAGACATTGTGAATTTATAAGGCATTTCTTGAAAAATACCTTCTGTCTACTGTAACAGTACATGGTATCCAAACTAAACCCAGCTGTTTGTCAAAGGCAGGCTTGAGCAACGTCAGGCACTCCTTAATAGACACAGACAGATTTAATTGATATCTATGTTAAATGATAATCTATTGCATTAATAATAATAATAATAATAATAACAATTAATAATAATTAATATTAATACTACTACTAATAATTATTAATAATAATAATAATTATTATTATTATAATAATAATACTAATTATTATTATTACCTTTATTTAAGCAGGGGTGCTATGGTAAACAAGCTCTTTTTTACAATGGCCGTGATTACAGTAAACTGTTACAATGTGGGTCCCATTAAGGATAGCAACAACTCATCAGCCAATATTCTAGAAAACACAGCATATATTTTGTTTTAACAGGGTTTAAACGTAATTTAAGATCAATTAAAATTTGCTATACAGGACAGAAATCATAGTTTTCATCATAGTTCAAGTTTTGAACCACGTGTGCAACATAGAGCATTGTTGTATAGAGAACAGCATTGTCTGCATACAGATGAATTGTACTTTCTAACATTTTCTCTTAAGTCATTTATAAAAGATTGTGAATAAAAGTGGTCCTAGAATTGAACCCTGTGACACACCTTTGTTAACTGATAAAGCCATCAGACACAACAGCTTGTGTTCTACCAGAGATCATTTGCAAATGAACTATACGTTTTTTTCATCAAATCCAATATATTGCAGGCATTTTAAAATAATTTGATGATCAACACTATTAAAGCCTAAGATGAATCAATAAGAATGGTGATACAGTCCTGCTTTTTATCTCTTGCACTAACAAAATGATTTAAGATTTGAAATGCTGCTGTCACAGGACTACACCCAGATATAAGTCCTGATTCATTCAATTTTAAATTGGAGTGGTGAGATAAAAAATGTTATCACTTGATAATTTACCAGTTTCACTACCACTCTAGGTAGACATGATAGTTAAGAAATTGGTATACAATTATGTAATTCATTGGATCATCCCCCTTTATGCAAAGGTAGGACATAGGCTGTTTTCCAAAGGTCAGGGATGCTTTCATAAACTCAGATTAAATATATAAATTAAGCATTGAACTAGCAATGGAGCTGATAATAATGAAAGTTTTGGCTTTTAACCATTTTCCAAAATTTGCCTGCTTGATTTCTTTTACTTTGACATGCAGAGGCATAAAATGATGTTTGGAATAACAGTGAAACTCTTATGTTGTTGACAAAATGTTTGTGGATTATTCTAGTTTTAGACTCTGAATCTATTAAAAGGTGCATACTTGTCTGCAATGGAATTACATGGATCAGGAATCACCATGGCAACCCCATAATCAAACAAAGATGCTTGTTCAGAAAAGTGTGTAACATTGCTTTTGACAGTGATACGTGGTTTGAATCGTTGTCATTTTGTGTCACAGATGTATGCAGCTGGGCAGTGATCCCTGAAGCCAATAGGAAAAACACCACTAGATTTTTAATGTCGCACTCTATTGGTCAAAATAATATCAGGCAGTAGGGTTGGGCGGTAATACGGTATACCGCGGGGTCTTAAAAACCCAGCGGTATCAGTTTCAATACAGTCATTAAAAAAACTGCAATGCACTTATATAGGAGACAAGGATTAAATATTAAATATAATTTATTTAATGCCTAAAAATGCTTATGTGTGGTTGTCATCACGTGACAGTGTGAAGGAGAAAGAAAGAGAGAGAGAGGGGGAAAGATGGCAAGTCGCGCACCGAGTGACCTGGTCTCAAAGAAGAACACGACTTCTGCAGTTTGGCAGTATTTCGGGTTTCGACCTAATGAGAAGGGAGAGGCGGTAAATACTGACGAGGCAATTTGTAAATTGTGCACCACGAGAGATGGAAACACCTCTAACCTAAGGACGCATCTCCGAAACAACCACCCACTCACTGCTTCGAGGATGCATTTGGCCCCGAGTTCACTCAGTGCAACAGTTTCAACGCTTCCCGCTGATACCGATGCAGGACCAACAACAACTAGGTCCACCGCCAGTTATACGCAGCCGACAATAATGGGGGCCTTCGGGAAAACAAGAAAGTACAAAAGGGATAGTGTCCGTTGGAAAACCTGTACTGATGCAGTGACAAAATATTTGGCGAAGGAAATGGTCTCTTTCCACACGGTGGAAAAAAAGTCCTTTAAGGACATGGTAAAGGTCCTAGATGCCCAGTACGAGCTGCATGGACGGAAACATTTCTCACAAACAGCCGTCCCACATTTATATAATAAAGTTAGAGACAAGGTTCAAGTGCTGCTGTCAGAGGCAGACAGTTATTCCTTAACAACTGACATGTGGTCGTCAGTTAACATGACACCATATATGTCCCTGACTGTCCACACCATTACACCTGAGTGGAAACTTGAATCCAAATGCCTCCAAACAACGTATTTTCCTGAGAGTCATACAGCGGACAATCTTGCTGCTGCGCTCAGAGCTGCACTTCAGGACTGGCAACTTGACGAGAAAACACTTTCAGCCATAACCACTGACAACGCTGCCAACATTTCTGCCGCAGTCAGGTCCCTGCATTGGCCGTGGCTTAACTGCTTCGGTCACAATCTAAACTTGGCTGTCACAAATGCATTGCATGACCAGAGGCAAAAAACCGAGCGCGCCCTCGGACTTTGCCGTAATATTGTCGGGGCCTTTTCACACAGCTGGCAACGTAAGCGTGAACTCCACAAGAAGCAAGTGGGGTTGGGACTCCCAGAACATAGTCTCATAACGGTAAGCATAAATTTGTATCTGAATATCCGAATCTGTAAAGGTTAGATGACGTAAGTAAGAATAGAATGGAATAATATACATTAATGGGCTTATTTATTTATTCATTCATTTATTCGTTTATTTAGGCCTATTCATTCATTCATTCATTCATTCATCCATCGGCAGGACTGCGCAACTCGCTAGGGCTCCAAACTGGCAATGGTGCATCCTCGAGCAGGCCCAAGCGATCAGACACGTCCTGTCTGATGACAGAAGGAGCAGCCTGTCCCTGACCTGGCAGGACATGGACGTCTTGAAAGCTGTTCACGACGCACTGAAACCAGTCGATGACTTCACTGATATTTTGTCAGGAGAAAATTATGTGACCAGTTCATCTATCCTCCCCATACGCCAGCTCTGCAGGGACAATGTGTTGGCTGTGTCAGAAAACGACCTCCAGCTAACAAAGTCAATAAAAACTGGTATTCTAACAAAGCTGGAGGCCAAGTATGAATCAGATTCAGTGCGAAAATTAATGTGAAAATGCACTTTCCTCGACCCTGATGACAACGCATTGGCTGAGACCAAGGCTGAATTACAGGCTGAGATCGTGAGCTTAGAGGGGCAAGCACCAGCAAGTCCAGTGGCCATCAGAGTGGAAGAGGGAGAGGCACAACCCGAACCCCCATGAAAAAAGATGACTCTGGGAAGTCTCCTGCAAAAACAAGCGGATGCAGTGGCAGGTCCCGTCGGCACTGTAGAGGACCGAGCCGGAGCTGAAATAACAGCCTACTGTTTGGAGCCCGTTATTCAAGGAGACGAGGACCCACTTCTCTGGTGGAAATGTGCTGCTGGGCGTTTTCCCCAGATGTCACGAGTGGCCCCAAAGTACCTGTGCGTCTGTGCCACAAGCTCACCATCGGAGCGGGTTTTCAGCACCGCAGGTAAAGTTGTCAGTCCACAACGTGCCCTGTTAAAGCCGGACAAAGTAAACATGCTGTTTCTTCTGGCGAAAAATCTTGACTAGATTTCTTGCCTATTGCCACACAGTTCGTATTCGCACTGTGTGTGTGTGTGTGTGTGTGTGTATTTTATAAATTTAATTGTTTCAGGTATTTTTATTTGGTTTTCGTTAAAAACTATTTTGGAAAGAAGACTGGACTGTGTTTTAATTTAGGCCTATTGATTTGCAATAAATAGTATGTTAATTCAACTCTGGTTGACTGTTGTGGGTCTATTTGCACTTTTTTATAAGCTGCTCTTTGTTGTTATTAAAAGTTGTTCGGACTGTGATTTAATTTAATTGATTTGTGTGCGCGAAAACTGTTCTGGATGTTTATGTTAATTTAATTCTGTTTGACTGTTGTATTTGCACTTGTTTATAAGCTGCTGTTTGTTGCTAATAAAAGTTGTTAATATTGTGCATGTTATGTTGTTATTGTTTCAGATTTAGTGTTTGGTATTCAGTTTCTGAACGGTGCAGGCACAAGCCAACAGTTTGGTGAAGCCGTCTGAGCCTTACGTCATAATTTTTAATTAGTCACGGTAATACCGCAGTAAAATAGGGAGGAAGTTTGGTATAGGTTTGGTTTGGTATCAAGATTTGGATACCGCCCAACTTTATCAGGCAGTTTGGCTTTTCCTGTGTTTCCTGGATCAGACTGAGCAGGGGAGGAAATAAACTGTGTGAGATTGAATTCATTGTAGAGATTTTTAAGATTATCAGAAGATAAATGATAAAAACCCAATAACTAGTACTTTTGCAATGTTATTTTTTCCCAGACAAACACTTCCAGCCAAGAGTTCAGAACATGTGGGCTTAGACACAGAGGTAACAACAGAGACAGATAAACAACTTTTCACAAAAATGCCAACGCCTCCTTTCTTTGCAGGCTGATCACACTGAAATAGAAAACACACAAATGTCAGGGTCAGTTTGTTACATCCAGACTTTAATACAGTCCATTTTGGAGTACTATACACATTCATATGAACATTTCCCAGGGCCATGCAATAAAGGAAACTTTGCATGCTGAAATCGACTCTCAAGAGTTTTTTCTGAATTTGAGTCAGGACCTCGTGAACCACAAGTGATGCTGTTTATAAACTCAGAACCTACTAACAGGTTTCGTTCTTATCTGTATTCATGATCCTTAAATTGCTTTCATCTGAGGCAAGCTAACAGTCTGAATCATGATCAAGTTATCAAGCTATTTCCCTTACAATGCTAACCTGCTGCTTTAACAGAACTCTTTGTTAGTGCAAGCTTAAGGCCATGTGAGCTCCAGGGTGAAACTGACAGTTTCCTGTTGCTCAGACTAGACATTACAGTACTCCAGATAAATAAACAGCAGGAAGTGAGTGACAGCAGAGCAGTGTGGGTAAGATCAGGTTTTATGAAGTGATTCAACTGGTCTCATTTGACATGCCCCCCTGAGGGTTGCCTCAAGGCATTCCAGTAACTGTTTGTTCCTCAGAAACAACACCAGCACATGAGGCTTTATTATTTCCTCCCCCCTGATCTGTAGCATTACTAAAAAGAAAAAGAAAAAAAGTCACCTTGACTTGTGTGTTTCCCGTTTTATAACACACCTGAATCCATCATTTGTTGTGGAGATGGCAGTTGTGAAGGATGACAAACTGGCTCCTGGTGTTTTGTTTTTGCCCCCATCTGGTGTCTGGTCTGCAATGAGTGATTGAAAAGAGTGTGAATGTGGAGGAAAAGTGCTGAGCTGACAATCCATAAATCTCCTTCAGTATGAAAGATGAGTAATTTTGGTCAGCTCTCAAAAGCTACCAACGAGATCCATTCACATTACTGTTAAAGACATTAGCTGTGGCTGGGAGGTGATCTGCTCCTCATGATATATGTGTCATTCTACATGCTAAGTAAAGATGAACATTGAGGATTTAGCTGAATATGTCTAACACATTTATTTTCCAACAGTAATTTTAAGTAATTTCACTGCAATGAATGAATGAACTTCATTAGTCTTTACAGTGATGGGTCCATACTGCAGCTACAGTACTGTGAACGTTGTGAGCAAGTATCTATTACTGTTACCATACATATTTGCATTAAATAAATACTGATATACTTGTTTCTAAATTAAGTTCAGCAATCTGCATGTATTTCAGTTGTGCTTGGCATTTCATTTTGAAATATCTTTTTTTGATTAGTAAATTTTGCGAGTCACGTCATCTACACTCATTAGTGTGTCACTTTGTGGCAGCTGCCAGTGAGCTGTCACAGCAACTGCCGGTATTTCAGCACTTCCAATGACAACCTGCAGTGTGTCAATACATGCCAGCGGGCAGAAGCTGCAACACTTCACTGGTAGTTGCCACTAGCAGGTTAGTCTCACACACACACACACACACACACACACACACACACACACACACACACAGCGGTAGCTAAAATGGCTTGAAATGGGTGTGCAAGAAACTGGTCATAATAATAATAAAAAACGTCTTAAAAATCTAAAATTTTGAAAATATGAATAATTGCGTTGTAGGTCAATTTAAGGTGTGCCCCTTTATGTTCTGCTTGTGCTCCTAAAATGTTCAGTAAGGGGCTAAGAGTTAGTCTGGAGCCCTGTGTATGCAAGCCCAAACCATTTTACAAATTAGAACACTTCAGCAGAGCTTTCCGAAAAATGCCCAGTTTAAATGAATTACCAGGTGGTAGCTCACGTCACATCAGAAACTGGTAAATACAACATCCATACTATACAAATATAACATTAGGTACTCAAGTTACTTATTAAGCAATACACTACACTATGTACTGATTGTACAAAGTGTTGCATTTCTACAGTCCTGTCCTTATAATGGGATTAAATTTCATAAAACATAATTATCTGCATACTGACACTTGTGACACACTTGAGATCAGAGAAAAGATTAAAAATCTATTTAATATTTCACATGCAGAAAGTGACACGGGAAAAAAAACGTCAAAAGTCAAAGAACCCTCGTCACCACAACTTCTATCCAACTACTGTTCTTTCCACTATTCATTTTCTTCTTTACTATTCTAGCAGATGGTTCGCTAGATTTGGCTCTACAGTCAACAAAACCCAGCTGATTCAGTCTAATTCAGTGCATTTCCCTAAATGTCTAACATACTGTACTTATAACACAGTTTGTGGGTTTACCAACTCAAACCTCATGTCTCCAGGTAATAATTACACATAACATTCCCATGGGCTCCTATGGATTGTTGAGCCAGTATTTAATTTATCTGATGCATCATCAGAAACAGCTGTTACAAACACACACAGATACCTGGAAGTCATATGGGAGATTTATTTTCAACTATGGACAATCATATGGAATCTAATAAAATATGGCATAATCTTTGCTGTGAATGGGGGGGGGAAATAGTCAGGGGATTTAATAGTTGATGTGAACAAATGTATGTGGATCTATAGTGTTGAATATAGATAACCCTGTAGCCTGCATACAGAGCCGAATGTTGGTATGTTTTGCCTGTATTTGCCTGAGCTGATGATAAGCAGGAAATAACCCTACATAGCTGTTATAATGTATATCCCAGGAATGATGTGATATCACACTGCAATAATTCATGTGTCAATCCTACAAACCCATATAGAGTTATGTGATTTAATATGAATTGTAAACTTGCTTTGGATTATTTCAATTTTAATATGGACACAAGTAAAAGATGTGCCAGGGAGACCGGACCACACCGTAGGCTGCACTGTCCTACTGTTCACTGCTGATTCATGACTGAGCCTGTGACAAGCATCAACCATTGTGGTACAACTGAGCTTTAATTAACTGTGATTACTGTTTTAATCACAAAATGCCCAAAAGGCTCTGTATGCCTGGCTATTTGCCAACAAGCCAACTCCTTTGTCGGAATTTCTTGTAAAGATCGGAAAATTGGATTACTAATAGCTTTGCTAAGTACTGTACTCCCACCTTCAGAAATCCCCCCAGTGGAAATGTTTAGATGTGAGAATGTGACTGTGTAAACAGTAAAGCTGCTGCTGCTGCTAGCACTGCTGCTACAGGGAATCATTTTCACTACCCACAGCAATGCTCGGGTTAACTTGGCAGAAAGGTTTATGACCTTATGTATAGATACAGTACTGTAGCTACTGACAGGTACTACTTCAATTTAAACATTAGTTAATAGTTATGTCAACAACTATTTGATGTGTTGTTAACCGATTCCAGGCTACATTCATACATTCTAATGATTTTGGTGATCCTCTGACTGCTCCTCCAACAACATCAGCAGGGTTTCACTTATACTATAATAATCATGACATCTACTGGATGGATTGGCACCAACTATGTTGTAGACATGCATGGTTGCTAGATGACTTATTCTACCACCTTTGCTGATCCTCTGACTTTTCCTGTAGCGCCACAATGAGGGGGACTTTTTGGTTGTTTCTTAAATATTTTGACAACTACAATTGGATTGTTGCAAAATTTAGTTCATACATTCATGGTAAAAATGTGAAATTAAAATCTATAGAAAGACATAACAGACTTGCCAGTATGAAATACTGAGTAGCATTATATATTTGGCATATGGACATATTTGATGGCCTCTTCCAGATTTCTTTCAACATTAACAGAAACACTGTTCTTAAAGTATGAGGGAATCTTTATCTTTTCATTGGGATATGATATGGGATGAATCAGCAAGGGAACGCAACACTGATCAAAACATTCAGCAAACCTCCAAAATACAGAGCAGGGTCCTTGGTAGTTGCTTCTTGATACAGCGTTTTGTATTTCCTTATTGATACACAATAAGGGAAGAAGAGAACCAGTAACTACAATGGCACCTGAAGCATTGTCAAGTATCACATGAGAGATGGTACACCAATCCCCAGGAGCACAGGGCCTCCCAGGAAAACAGACTGGATTTCAGCCAGATAATGATTTCACAAGAACAACTGTGTCTTCTTCAAAGACTCTCCCAGCAGCTACATTCAGCTGGATTTGTAGTGAAAACAGCTCTCACACAGCTGAGCCTCTAGGTAAAAGTGAGTATAAACTTAGTTTCAGATAGCAATGACCTTAAACGTACAGGAAATTGATACTGTAAATTCTCAAATAGTGGATGAAGCCTGAATTGACCTCAACTGGGGGGTATTCCAGAAAGCGGGTAATGTGAAAACTCAGAGTAAGTTAACCCTGAGATGAGGGAAACTCCGTGTTATCCGTTCCAGAAAGAGAGGTAACTGAAACTCTGAGTCAGTCACCATGGTAACTGACTCTGTGAACATAACCTGCTCGCTGGCAGGTTTTCTATCAGAAACCCTGAGTTTCTACCTGTCTCCTCCCACCTGAAGCAAGCTGCCAGACATGGGTTGTCCGTTTCTTCGCAATCCGATAGCTTTCGAGGCAGAATTAATTCGCAATGCCTTATGTCGGGAGATGTACTCAGGGCTCAATTGGATGTGCTTTCATTCCGAGATGAATATCTGTTAGAACGGTATCACTGTTCATTACACTCAATCATTTCTTAACATTGTCCGGCCATATCTGCCTTCTTGTTAATCTAATTTTTAGGAAGTAAAAAACCACCCCCCCTGCAGCCCCTCATCATCAAGGGGACTGAGGTGGAGAGGGCTGACAGTTACAGATTCCTGGGACTACAGGTAACATCGGACCTGAGCTGGACTTTGAACACTGCTGCCACAGTGAAAAAAGCCCAGCAGAGACTGTACTTCATCAGGCTGCTCAGAAAAGCTGGTCTGCACTGTCGCCCTCTCACCCAGGTCTACAAAGGACTGATAGAGAGCATCTTCACCACGGGCATCACTGTCTGGTATGGGAATACCACACAGACAGAGAGGAAGGCTCTACAGAGAGTCATAAAGACTGCAGAGAGGATCACCAGAACCGAACTCCCCTCCATGGACACAATCTACGCACAACGCTGTCAAAAAAGAGCAGAGAGAATCATCAGAGACACACTACATCCAGCTCACTCCCTGCTCAAACACAAACAATGCACATACAACCTCAGACACAGACGACCAGACAGCATCATCACAAACACAACACGTTTCTTTAACAGCTTCTTCCCTGCCACAGTAAGACTCTCGGCCAAAACAAGATGAACTACCTACCTCACAGTATATATATCATATTTAATTTATTATATTTATTTATATTGTCTTCCTAACTTTCCCTTACACAGGGTTTTTATGCACTTTTTTTTGTTAGTATGTGTATGTGTTTTATGAATGTGTCCTACTTGTGTCTTTTAAATGTTTTGTCTCGACTCTGAACAAACCGCACAAAAATTCCTATGTGTGCAAACACAAATGGCAAATAAAGTTCTTGAATCTTGAATCTTGAATCTTGAAGTATTTTATTTAATATTCATGTACACATCGTCACATGTTAGTCTTATAATCAATGACTCCAATATGTATTATATGTAAAATTGTGTTAAATAAAAGTGTTAAAATAGTGTAAAATGTTAATCTACTAAGCAGGATATCAGATGAGAGGACAGTGTGTTAAGCAGCTTTCTGTTTGAGGTTTAAATTACTACATGTTGAAGTAGCCACTGAATTAATATTTACTTTGTTTAATAGCCTACGTTAACTATGAATAAAATCAAAGCGAGGTTCAATCATAGCCCAGCAAAATGTGCCTTACTTTTCTGAATTATGTTTTTTTATTTTATTTTTAGCTGCTTCCAAATACGTCACACCACTTTTTCACCTGTATGCTACAATTTTAAATGAGGTAAGTTAAGTCAGTGGAGTGGTGCATTAAAACTTAAGAATTGACTCGGGCAGCAATTTTCTCCCATGCCGCTTCTCTCTCCTTAGCGTCTGCAGCGGTGTTACTTTTTGTGAAATATATGATCATATTCGCCACAGGCCTGCAGGGGGAGCTCCAGTTCCAGTGAGGTGACGTAACTCGAGCTTTTTTTCTCAGTAGTTGCCATGGTGAATCAAGGTATCGGGGCTCCATTGATGATGGCTTTGTATAGTGGTCGCGCACACGCTAAACTCAAGGTTAACATACTCAGAGTTGATTTACCTAATTCAGATCAGCTGTTCTGGAACCGGATACTCAAGAGTTTCCCATCTCAGAGTAAGTCAACTCAGAGTTCTGGGTTAGACTCAGAGTTTGTTGAACCTCCTACCTGGAATACCCCCCTGGAGCCTTTATTTGATATTATAGTATAGTATTAGAGCAGTGGTCTCCAAACCTGCTGCTGGAGAGCTACTGCCCTGCATGTTTTAGGTATCTCCCCACTCTAACACACCTGATTCTAATTATGAACTAATTATCAAGCAGCTGAAGCTTATCAAAAGGCTTGATAACGAGTTCATAAATAGAATAAGGTGTGTCCTCATGTGAACTGTTAACTCCACTGCTCTGGTGAAAAGGGCCCAACAGAGACTGTATTTCCTCAGGATGCTGAGAAGAAACAACCTCTCTGCAAAATTATTGGAGTCCTTCTACCACTGCTCATTGGAGAGCATACTGACATACTGCATCACAGCCTGGTACAGAATCTGTTCCGTACCAGGCAGACGGGGCTGTTCTCCAGAGGGTGGTCAACACAGCACAACAAAATCATAGGACTCCCCCTGCCCCCCCCCTGGAAGACACCTACAGGTCTCACTGCCACAGCAGAGCCAGGATTGTTAAGGACAGTACTCACCCCTTCCACCATCTGTTGACACTCCGGCCCTCTGGAAGACGCTACAGGGCCCTGAAGTGCCGCACCTGTAGACTGATAAACTGTTTTTATCCTTCAAACATACATGAACTAAACTCTCACCCCCAATCCCCCTCCTTCCCCCACCACCACAACAATAATTCAGCACCTTGGACAGTGGTCATACAGGTTATGGTAGACAGGAACTGGTTTGTATAAATTGTCCAAATGTGTTTACATTGTTCTGAATGGCCACACTTTAAGGCATGATGAAAATCCTTCCATCATAAAGAGTGGGGAGAAGATGTTTAAAGGTGGGGTAAGAACACACATTTCTAAAACAGTCTCTCCTTAAAAGTTTTATAGCGTTATCCTCAGTTATAACACAGAAAGGGTCATTAATGTAACAACTGAGACATTAATGTTTGTTTAGTGGATGCATGTCTAGGCGTTTCCCTTTTTCTTTTAACTAATTAAGGTCTACTCTATATAACGACCACAACCCATGCACTGATTCTGTGTTAGTCAAGGCCTGTCCCTTGATTGAGGAGCTCGTACAGCTGCCATAATACGCAAGGCACTGCAACAAGAGCGCACCTTCAGAGACAGATCAGACCCATTCAATCAATCAGCAATTTCCTGCCAGCCTTTCTCTTGGATTTTATTTATTGTTTTTTGTGATCATATGTTTAAATTCTTCATATGTCTCCAGCAGAAGTGCAAACCAAGTAGCACCAGCTTTAAATAGGTGGAATGTTTCCGCTTACATCACACACAGAGGTGTGGAAATGCACACAGACCTCACATTAAATCACAGTGGGTTCTTACAAGGCTGCCTGAGGCCATCCCACTCAGCAGGCCTTCCCACAGTGTCACCAGGCTCAGCTGATCTCCCCCGTAATAAGCCCCCCCACCACCCAACACACACACACACACCTTCATTCTTCCCTCTTCACTCCCCAGTAGCACACATTGCCAACCAGTCTAAAACAGCTGTCTCTGCTGTCCATGCCATGTGATCCTGGCCATTACCCTCAGCACAGTGCCCAAGCAGCAGCTCCTGCTGTTCACCACCTCCTTCCTGGCATTCATTAGACTGCTCCATGCTGAGTGGTAGACAGGGAGACTAGAACCCCACTGTCCTGTGTACAGTAAGATTAGGACAGGCCTATCTTCATCGTATTAATCAACAGCAGACATTCCTAAATAACTGTCTAAACAATTTTGACATTTCAATAGTGTGCCAGCATGGGTAACGCTGATGGGAAATTCATTTCTGAATGCGAACATGGGTATTGACTATATGACTATATGCCCCCCTATTGCTGAGACAGAGGCAGACAAAAGCAGCTTCTCATTTCAGCAACAATTGATGTCAGCTGAAACAACATTTCCTTCAGCTGTAGCTAAACAGCTGATTAACATTTACTGTGTGAACTGAGAGTTTAGAGAGAATGAGAGGATGTATCTCCATGTAAACAGTCACACAAATCAAATACAGAGCAGGAGAGTACCAGTCCTAAACAGGGCTTGTACTGACCTGCAACCACACATATAAATGGAATTAGGCAATTATACTATCTTTTAGCCTTGGAAGTATGTACAAGTTAAAACTGTATTTGCACAGAATATGGAAACAAACCTCCTGCATCATATCGGCTTTTCAGAGAGACTGATGAAAGAAAAACAATGCAAAAACATACATATGTAAATACCCATGCAAAGAAGGCTGAAAATAAGCCAGTCTAAATTCTGCTAGTATTAGGGTTAGAGTTAGGGTTAGTGGGGTGTGGCCTTGTGGCTATGTAATGTGACATGAGGGGTCAGAGGACACAGACTGACCCCTGCTCAGTGTAGTATGAATAGTGATTTATAGCTGCTGGTCAGAGCTAATCAGCCATGAGCAGCTGCTGTCTGACTCTCTGTGTCTGTGCTGGAGCTTTGACTGTCACTAAAGCACTCCCTCCCCCTCCCCAAATAAATGAAGCATTGCGTTAGTTCATGAAGCACACGGAAGTCATACTCCCCAGCTGTAATCAGCAGACAGCCTCTGATTGGATCAGCTTATCAGTCACACACACCAATCACAGCCATTCTCACAACAAGGCGGTCTATTTAAATATGACTCCAACCTACACTGATCTTACTACACCTGCACTGATCTTACTACACCTACACTGATCTAACTACACCTACACTGATCTAACTACACCTACACTGATCTAACTACACCTACACTGATCTAACTACACCTACACTGATCTAACTACACCTACACTGATCTTACTACACCTACACTGATCTAACTACACCTACACTGATCTAACTACACCTGCACTGATCTAACTACACCTACACTGTTCTTACTACACCTACACTGATCTTACTACACCTACACTGATCTAACTACACCTACACTGATCTTACTACACCTGCACTGATCTTACTACACCTACACTGATCTAACTACACCTACACTGATCTAACTACACCTACACTGATCTTACTACACCTGCACTGATCTTACTACACCTACACTGATCTAACTACACCTGCACTGATCTTACTACACCTACACTGATCTAACTACACCTACACTGATCTAACTACACCTACACTGATCTTACTACACCTACACTGATCTAACTACACCTGCACTGATCTAACTACACCTACACTGATCTAACTACACCTACACTGACCTAACTACACCTACACTGATCTTACTACACCTACACTGATCTTACTACACCTACACTGATCTAACTACACCTACACTGATCTTACTACACCTGCACTGATCTTACTACACCTACACTGATCTAACTACACCTGCACTGATCTAACTACACCTACACTGATCTTACTACACCTACACTGATCTAACTACACCTACACTGATCTTACTACACCTACACTGATCTTACTACACCTACACTGATCTAACTACACCTGCACTGATCTAACTACACCTACACTGATCTAACTACACCTACACTGACCTAACTACACCTACACTGATCTTACTACACCTACACTGATCTTACTACACCTACACTGATCTAACTACACCTACACTGATCTTACTACACCTGCACTGATCTAACTACACCTACACTGATCTAACTACACCTGCACTGATCTTACTACACCTACACTGATCTCACTACACCTACACTGATCTAACTACACCTACACTGATCTAACTACACCTACACTGATCTTACTTAGGTATAAAAGCCAAAAACTTGTACTGTGTTATTTCATTGCTTACCATCTCAGCGCTCATCATGACGCTTTTTGAGCTGGATGATGATCTGTTATGGATGAAGATGAGTCTTTGAAACCCAAAGTTGAGAATGATGAAGAGGAAGGGGCAGAAGACAGCAGTACTGTCCATCGTAGCTACCGCCCGGCAAGAAAAACCCTCCTTTGCTTAAAAACTCTACTCTCTACTCTCTACTGCAATGTCTCTGCTCTTTTGGGGACCAGCCATGAAGAGCTCTTTGCATTTTTGTTGCAAACCTCCAGGACCAGGATCAGTCTGCTCTTCCTTTCACTACTCCCTACATTCCCAAAAAAACTGCATATCAAAGAAGAATAACTGCCCTCATACCTGTAAGCTACATACACCTGCCTTTACTTCTGTTAGGGTTAGCACCCCGGCTAACAGGCCAAGACTCCGATCACACGCAGAGCATCAGAGCAATGTACTGTACTACAAAAAAAACAAAAACAAAAAAATCAGGCCCTCTCGTCCATTTTCATATTTTGTATAAATCTCGAAAATATTCAGGGTAAAGTGTCTGATAACAGACCTGTCAGCTTCATTATGATAGTTCTCTGAGTATTACCAGCCGTATGCCTCTCACACTGTTTTCTGTGTTCTATTAATGCTAATGCAAGCTGGTAAAGGTCATGGTTAGGTAAAGCAGACATAACAGACGCCTTTAAGGTCATATTGCTCCATCCATGTCAGTGGCATCTTATTGGTGTCAAATGGTGTAATTGTTACACCCTGAAAGGGAGAAGTATCAATAAAAACACTCAGACACAAGACTTCCTCTCTGTCAGCTTCATGGAGAGTGAAGCATCGAGAGCTCCACCTTCCGACATCTGCAGGCAAAACTAATCAATCACGATCATCTTTTCAAGGGCTCAACAGATAAATCACAGATCAACTCATCTGGTAGGTATATTCATAACCGTTATTTGACCTTGTTTTTAACCATTTTACCCTCTTTTACATAACTTGAACATTTTAACCCTTTATTGAGTATGAAAATACTTTACATTTATAGTTAATCTATTTATAAATGAATTATCTTTTCACTTTTTTCTAATGATTTGGTAATTCTACCATTAACAGCTTTCTAATCAAATCAATCTATCACACAATAAAGTGCACTTTTCCGTCAGTCTAACTTTCGCAGCATCTATTACTGAACACAACTTGCTGTCTTTTTTAGGTCACCTTTTTCACTTCGCATGAGAATGATTCCCCAGGCCAGATCATTCATATCTAGATTGCTGGAGCTGTCTAAGACTGTGGATAAACTTCATGATCATGTTGCTTTAGATGAAGGATGTAGATGTGATCTACTATTTTGGTCATTTCTGTGTGACAACTGGAATGGCATTTCTTTTCTATAATGCCCATGTAGAAATGTCAGTCGCTGTTCAAATTTTACAGATGTGGCTCCTTCCATTGGTTTTGGGGGGTTCTACAATGATTTGCTGATGTTTGGCCTAAGATTTGTGCTCTTATTGTTCACTGTTTAAAATGCAACCCTCTTCCATCGAGCATTGTAGCAGGTATTCAGTTTAATTTAAGATGTGCAGATCCTGCTTGGAAATCCTTCCATTTGCCTCCTCTTCAATGGCCTAAAAAGGGCATCCAAGAAGCAATGGTAAGAGCTTTCCATTCTCATTACCCCTAGTGCACAGACTGGTGTCTCACTTAAGGTGGGGGTGTTTCGGTTCTTATGTAGATTTCTTATGGGAAGTATTTTCCTCACTGAATTTTATGGTTTCCTCAGGTATGGTGAATATACAATTAGCTCAGACTCTTTTGACCGACAGCATGATCTCACCATTTCTGATTTAACCATAAACATCACATGTACACCATCCACCTTTAAACATTTAAAGACCAGACAGGAGGAGTAACGGTTCATTGTTTATCACTCAAACTAACACTGCTTTTGTCCTCTATCTAATCTATAACCCATTACCTGAAGTGGCGTCCTCAGGCAAGCCACGTTCAACCTCTGTTCCTGACTGACAAAGAAGGGCTATGTCAAAGTCTTGGTTTACAGCCTACCTCTGTCTCTTCTGCAAACATGAGCCCCCCCCCCCTGAACTGAACACCTCCCACTCCTTCCGCATTGCATCCCACTGGTCTTCAGGCACCTAGGAACATTACATTCAGCCAGGACTAAATGAAATAATTGCATCTCAACAAGCTATGAGTGCAAAGACTTGAGGGACTCAGGGAAATGCTGCATTTAAAGTGGTTGGCTGGGGTTCATTGCTAATATATGTAGTATGACCTCTCCTGGGTTGCATGTTTGCGTCCCTCTCAGAGGCAGTTCGTGCAGCTGAAGCCTGCAGCATGCTTGCTGCTACACATTGATATTTCACATAACAGCAGAATGGCCTCTTCAGGATGCATGCTGCGTCCTAAATCTTTAATGAATTTCTGCGGTCTGGAGCATGTTTGCTGCTACACATACATTTATCTGTAATCTTGCTGATGCTTAGCATGGGTGTTATCTTGGCTTGGCGTTGAGTTCCATGGTTTTGGGGGTTTTGCATTGCGCTCTCTGTTTTAGCTCAGCATGGTGCTGGCTAATCCAGGGGGCAATGGTTAAATGGTTTGATCTATGACGAGAGTGTTCCTGACTGAATTACAATTCTTATTTGGATGATCCAATATTGTATCTTGAAATCCAGAGATCGGCCTTTACTCAGTAAACATGCACATGTGCACTAAGTGTTGTGTTTAAGCCCCCATCAAGAAAACGGCTCCTACCATCACAAAAACTGTCGCCACCTGGCCTGAGGGTGCCACTTAGCAGCTGCAGGACTGCTTTGATAGGACCAACTGGGGGGTCTTCGAACATCAGGACCTGGAGGTGGTCACAGACAGTGTATTGTGCTACATTAAAAACTGCATAGACACTGTCACTGTCGACAAACGCAAACGTCTACCCCAACCAGAAGCCCTGGATGAGCCGGGACGTCCAGCAGCTGCTGAAGGAGAGAAGCAACGCCTTCAAATCCGGAGACAAAGCTCGCTGCATCACAGCCCGAGCTAACCTGAAGAGAGGCATCCGTGAGGCCAAAGCAGACTACAGGAGGAGGATTGAGGAACGCCTGGACAGTAACGACAGCAGACAGGTGCGGCAGGGAGTCCAGCACCTCACCAACTACAGGGCCAACCTCGGAGCTGCTGATGGTGACACCGCTCTGGCAGAGGAGTTAAACCTCTTCTTTGCCCGCTTTGAGGTAACACCACCAGGGACAGCATCACCACACCCCACGGTCCGCAGCAGCTTAAACCTCACAGTAGAGGAGCATGAGGTGAGGCGCACACTGTGGGCCGTCAACCCGAGGAAGGCTGCGGGACCTGATGGCGTCCCAGGACGGGTGCTGAGGGACTGTGCTGACGAGCTGGCTGGAGTCTTCCCAAGGATTTTCAACCTGTCTCTGGAACAGTCCACTGTCCTACCCTGCCTAAAGTCCTCCACCATAGTCCCCCTGCCCAAAAAACCACACATTTCCAGCCTCAACGACTACCGGCCAGTAGCACTCACGCCAGTGGTGATGAAGTGTTTTGAAAAACTAGTCCGGAGTCACATCACAGCAACCCTGCCCCGAAGCCTTGACCCCCACCAGTTTGCCTACAGAGCGAACCGATCCATGGAGGACGCCGTGGCCACAGCACTTCATGCTGCACTGTCACACCTGGAGCAGAAGGGGAGCTATGTGCGGATGCTCTTCATGGATTAATGTTCTGCGTTCAACACCATCCTCCCACACAAACTGGTGGTGAAACTGGGCGACCTGGGGCTTCCACATTCCACCTGCACGTGGATACATAGCTTCCTCTCGGGCCGCAGACAGAGGGTCAGAGTGGGCCATCATACATCCTCAGCCCTGAGCCTCAGTATTGGCTCCCCCCAGGGCTGTGTACTGAGCCCCCTGCTCTAGTCCCTCTACACACATGACTGTGCCCCCGTCCACCATAGCAACATCATTGTGAAGTTCGCTGATGACACCATAGTGGTGGGGCTCATCTCTGGGGGGGATGAGTCTGCCTACAGGGACAAGGTGGAGCGGCTGACAGCATGGTGCAGGGGCAACAACCTGCTCCTTAACACCGCAAAGACCAAAGAGCTCATAATAGACTACAGGAGAAAGAAAACGGACACTCCACCACTAATCATCAGCAGGGACTGTGTGGAGAGGATGGCAGACGTCCGCTTCCTGGGAGTCCACATTGGGGAGGGCCTGACCTGGAGCAGCAACACCTCTGAGCTGCTGAAAAAGGCCCAGCAGAGACTTTACTTCCTGAGAATACTCAGGAAGAACAACATCACACAGAAACTGCTGGGGGGTATTCCAGAAAGCGGGTTATGTGAAAACTCAGAGTAAGTTAACCCTGAGATGAGGGAAACTCCGTGTTATCCGTTCCAGAAAGAGAGGTAACTGAAACTCTGAGTCAGTCACCATGGTAACTGACTCTGTGAACATAACCTGCTCGCTGGCAGGTTTTCTATCAGAAACCCTGAGTTTCTACCTGTCTCCTCCCACCTGAAGCCAGCTGCCACACATGGGTTGTCCGTTTCTTCGCAATCCGATAGATATCGAGGCAGAATTAATTTGCAATGCCTTATGTCGGGAGATGTACTCAGGGCTCAATTGGATGTGCTTTCATTCCGAGATGAATATATGTTAGAACGGTATCACTGTTCATTACACTCAATCATTTCTTAACATTGTCCGGCCATATCTGCCTTCTTGTTCATCTTATTTTTAGGAAGTATTTTATTTAATATTCATGTACACATCGTCACATGTTAGTCTTATAATCAATGACTCCAATATGTATTATATGTAAAATTATGTTAAATAAAAGTGTTAAAATAGTGTAAAATGTTAATCTAGTAAGCAGGATATCAGATGAGAGGACAGTGTGTTAAGCAGCTTTCTGTTGGGGATTTAAATTACTACATGTTGAAGTAGCCACTGAATTAATATTTACTTAGTTTAATAGCCTACGTCAAATATGAATAAAATAAAAAGGGAGGTACAATCATAGCCCAGCAAAATGTGCCTTACTTTTCTGAATTATGTTTTTTTATTTTATTCTTAGCTGCTTCTAAATACGTTACACCACTTTTTCACCTGTATGCTACAATTTTAAGTGAGGTAAGTTAAGTCAGTGGAGTGGTGCATTAAAACTTAAGAATTGACTCGGGCAGCAATTTTCTCCCATGCCGCTTCTCTCTCCTTAGCGTCTGCAGCAGTGTTACTTTTTGTGAAATATATGATCATATTCGCCACAGGCCTGCAGGGGGAGCTCCAGTTCCAGTGAGGTGACGTAACTCAAGCTTTTTTTCTCAGTAGTTGCCATGGTGAATCAAGGTATCGGGGCTCCATTGATGATGGCTGTGTATAGTGGTCGCGCACACGCTAAACTCAAGGTTAACATACTCAGAGTTGATTTACCTAATTCAGATCAGCTGTTCTGGAACCGGATACTCAGATTTTCCCATCTAAGTCAACTCGGAGTTCTGGGTTAGACTCAGAGTTTGTTGAACCTCCTACCTGGAATACCCCCCTGGTGTCCTTCTACCAAGCATCCATCGAGAGCATTCTAACTTACTGCATCTGTGTATGGTTCACCAGCTGCACAGTGGCTCAGAGGAAAGCGCTCCAGAGGGTCATCAACACGGCCCAAAAGATCGCCGGCTGCCCTCTCCCCACACTGGAAGAACTACACAGTTCCCACTGCATCAAAAAAGCGCAGAACATTATAAAGGACTCTTCTCACCCTGGACACTCTCTGTTTGAACTGTTGCCATCAGGCAGACGATTCAGATCAGTTAAAACAAGACAAACAGATTCAAACAGTTTTTATCCTATAGCTATCACAACACTCAATGCTGCTAATTAATACTGTTACAACTGAATAGAGCTGTGCAATGACAAATGTAACGTGGGTATAGTTGGGCTGTTTTTATATATAGTATTTATTTAACTTTTATTTTCTTGTTTTATTTATTTTAATTTTATGAATGATGCACTGACTGGTGAGACATGACAATAAAGATCTATCTATCTATCTATCTATCTATCTATCTATCTATCTATCTATCTATCTATCTATCTATCTATCTATCTATCTATCTATCTATCTATCTATCTATCTATCCATCTATCTGTTTACTTGTTGTAAATGGATCCATTTGGGCTGCATGATGTATCTCCTCTGTGGAAACCGAGATATTACAGCTTGCACAAAAAGCTTATTTAAATTACAAAGTTGATTAAAGCTGGCTGTATTACCTCCTTGAGTCACAACAGTCCTGTAAACAGTGATGTGAATAGTCTTTGACCTGTCAGTTTTCAGGGCTGTTGTGACTCAGGAGGGTCAGCTGACTAATGATCTCATAGATGCAAAAGAGGAATAGACTGAAAAAAGACTGCACACTGATCTGAGCTCTGAGTTTGTGTTTGATAACAGGTTATTATCTCTGGATACAAGATGTGAAGCTGTGGGAGTTGACTGAACAGTGTGTGGATTCTACTGCATTAAGTCTGTCCCTGCCGGGTAACTAACACTTGCAGATATCAGACTGATGTATTTGACAACACAAACAAGTGCAGATGAATTAATAAGCAGACTTTAAGTTTCTGCTGTGTGCTCACACTAATTGTTAAAGTAGATGTGGGGCAGTAGTGGCCTGAAGGTTAGAGAAGCGAGCATGTGACCAGAGAGAATCACTGGAATGTGATCAGGGCGTTCCTGGAAAAGAGAGCATTGCTTTCATTGAATTTCCCCTGAATAAATAAAGGTTAAAAAAACATGTACTTGACTAAGTTGAAACAGCTGGTATGGCCAGTCCATGCGTTACTGTATGGGATAGAATTTACTTTTTAAAATACGCATTATGACAACTGTCTTAGATGTGTTGCAGGTCTTTTATTGTAGTATCCCAGGATGAATTAATGCAATATTAGTATTTATCGGATGTAAATGAATCAAGAATCTAATCAATACTCATCTAGTAATGATATACAGCCCTATTAACATCATATTGTCACATTATGTTAAGTGATTATGTGTACAGTGAAAGAATGATACGGTGAAGTTACCCTTTAAGTCACATCACCTGCTGCATTTAGTCACTATGGAAAGCCCCTTTTAAACAGTGTTTAAGTGTTCTGCATTTATCATGATTGATTTGCAGTAGCCAAGGTACAAACTGCAAAGATCTCTCTGGCATTAGTGAGCCAACTGCCAAAATTCCCACATTGCATACCAAACATAAATAAAAATAAAGAGGGTGGAAGGAAAATAGAGGGAAAAATAGATGTGTAAAACACAATATTAAATTAAAGCTGCGAGCAGCGTTGGGCGGGACCTCGCCCCCTTGCGCACGTCAGGCCGGGGCGAAGCGGAAAGGTTTCCGTCAGGTGCATTTAGACGCATTCAGACCCGGGCATTTATTGGACACTGCAATAAGTAGATATACGTTACACACACTCTCTCTCTCTGTCTGTTTAGACATTTAGACTTTTAGAGTTTTCTCCACTGGGTGGCACACTAAGACCACAAATGAACCTGGCTCAGCCAACACACAGTCGTTGCCATGGTAGTTAACGACTGCAGAGTATTGGCAGACTGGAGACGTGGGATTGAATGGGAGAGGAACAGGGTGCACATGTGTGTCCGCAGATCAAAAAGTGTAAAACATAGCCGGACCAAATTACACACATCTATAGATGAGACTTGTGGCTACATTTTGACGCTTGAATGAAGTCTATAGCTGAAAGTATGCAGGAATAATATATATATTTTGAAAAAGCCTGAAAAATCGTCCAAAATCATACATTTAAAGGCAAACTGTGCACTTCCTGTTGGATTTAGGTCAGTGATGTCAGCGTGTGATTTGTAGGTCTTGATAAGACAAACAATTGAGTTTTGGTTTGATCTTTCTACGACATTCCTATCAGGCGTAGTGGCCGTTTTAGTGTTTCTAGGTGGCGCTAGAGAGTTCGACGTTGTTTGTTTTTCCATTTTATTGAACTTATGGCCAGACCTGATGTGCATTCCACATTTGGTGAGTTTTGGAGCAGGTTTAGGGAGTCAAATTAAGGTGCAAAGAGGCGGTTGAAGAAACATAATAATAAATGGCACACTAACCTGGCTGAGCCAGCTGCATACACGCACACACACAGTCGTTGCCATGGTAGTTAACGACTGGAGCGCATGAGGACAGGGCATGGGCAGACAGCAGGCAGAGTGCAGATTGAATGGGAGAGGAACAGGGTGCACATGTCGGGCCACAGATCAAAAAGTATAAAACATAGCCAGACCAAATTACACACATCTATAGATGAGACTTGTGGCTACATTTTGACGTTTGAATGGAGTCTGTAACTGAAAGTATGCAGGAATAATATATATATTTTGAAAAGCCTGAAAAATCGTCGAAAATCCCACATGTAACGGCAAACTGTGCACTTCCTGTCGGATTTAGGTCAGGGGTGTCAGCGCGTGATGTGTAGGTCTTGATAAGACAAACAATTGAGTTTTGGTTTGATCTTTCTACGACATTCCTATCAGGCGTAGTGGCTGTTTTAGTGTTTCTAGGTGGCGCTAGAGAGTTCGACGTTGTTTGTTTTTCCATTTTATCGAATTTTTCGCCAGACCTGATGTGCGTTCCGAATTTGGTGAGTTTTGGAGCAGGTTTAGGGGGTCAAATTAAGGCGCAAAGAGGCGGTAGAAGAATAATAAAAAACGGTACAAATTCAATAGGGTCCTTGCCTTTCGGCTCGGTCCCTAATAAAACTTAGCTACAACTTAGATAGGATATTTGGCATTCGTACATACGGGCGGCTTTTGCTCAGGAGGTAGAGCGGTCGCCAACGGTGTGTGAATGGTTAGTTTCCTCCTGATGAGCAGGTTGGCACCCTGCATGGTAGCTCCTGCCATCAGTGTATGAATGTCTGTGAATGGGTGAATTAGATATGTAATGTAAAAGCACTTTGAGTGGTCATAACCACTAGAAAAGCGTTATATAAGTGAAGTCCATTTACCATACAATCTGCAGCCAGCAGTTGGACCTGACATGACATTCCATCCGGCAGAAAGTAGGACAACAGGGGGTGCGTGAACATGAACGTAATAAACACCGTTCTACAAAGCAGCGTAGTGCACCCACTCACACAGGAGGAGGTAGTGTTCGTCAGTTGGCTTTTTCTGAACTTGCTTTAAGGTTAAAGTGAAGTTTAATGTGGAGTCTTCAGATCTCAGGTGTGACATGTCATGGTTTTCCATCTTTTTCAGGTCACAGTAGGATAATTTAACTTTCCCTTCTGCACTGTCCACCCACCCATGTGTCCCTGTTACAGCCATGCTAGTGATTCACTGCTGGTCATAGAAAATGAATGGAAGGTGGTGGCACCATGTAATGGCATAGCACTTGTACAAAAGGGGCTAAGAGGAAAAAAAGAACTTCAGATTTATTGTTCTGAGAGGGCAAACAAAGCCTGGAACCACAGAAGGGTTGAGTACAATGTCTGCCTGAGAAGCAACCCACTTCATCCTGCTGAGGCTTTTAATGATTTTTTTGAGAAGACTCTTCTGTTGATGCCCAGAGGCTGGCAGTAATATTAATTTTTCATCAGAATATTTGTTATGCTGCAAGTTTTCCTGGCTTTGAGTTGCACAAGTAGCTTACACATACATTTCCAGGTTGGGTGTTGAGAGAGAGAAGTGACAAGAACAGGGATATGAAGGGAGTTAGAGAAGAGGAGAGGGGGAGACAGAAGAAAGGACTGGGATGGGACAGATAAAGTGAGCAGGACTTGCAGTAAAAAACGGAGGGAAATAAACTCATATACAGTAGCAGAAAAACAATATAACTAAGTCAGTCTTTGTGTGGCTTTGTGCAACAACATGCAGTGACATCTGTTTGTTTGTTTGGATGAATTCAGTCTTTCACAGGAGAAAAAGGCAAAATTAAATTATGTCTACAGGAGAACAAGCTTAGAGAAAAGACTGCAGTGAAGGGGCCTTTCACCTGTAAGCCAAACAAACTTCAATTTTCATGTTTGCTGATGAACTTGGTAATTACATCAAATTAAGACCATTTACTTCAGTGGGAGTTTTCAATCTGATAATTGGTATGCTTTCACAGGCCTTTGTTCTGCTTTGTAATAGGCATCCTCTAGGACAAAATTAGTGCAATTATTTGTGCTCTGTAATCCTGTAGCACACAAAGAGAGAGATGTCAGAGCTGTGGTGGTTTAATGGCGAGCTGGGGAAGCCCCATTGATTGTGGATACAGATATTTACAGTGCATACGCACAATGGAAGGAGAGAATGAATAGGAACTACAGCTACATATCCCAATTTGAATGTTTTTTATACTTGTGTACAACCTAAATATGTGGTCTGATTGTGATGCCCATGGAGGGCAACCATGGAGGAAAGGTCAGGGTTCACCAGTATCATTAGGCATCATCCTCTGGGAAGGATTTACAGAAATCTGGCCAATAGATATTTTAGACATCTTGCTCTTGCTACTGATTTTGCTACTGATTTTTTTCCTCTTTTGGTACTGTTCAAGTCTGGTCCACTGAGGAGCACATCACTGAGAGATGTTTCATCACATTCAGTGCTTGAACACTGAATTAAACACTGAATATTGGTACGTACCAGTGTTCCTTACCTTTGTTTCAAAATCAGCTGTTTCCTTCCTACTTTGTAAGGCTGCAGCGGGGTGTGCAGGCTCAGCCATCCCATTAAATGTGGTGAGTTGAGAGAGACAATAATAATACATAAAATACATGACAAACTGAAGCTTAAACAGAAGCACTGTGATACATTTACATTCCTTAAAATCTTAACTGTGGCCAGTTTAAGATGCTGCAGTAGCTCCTTTTTTCATAATTCATTTTATGAGAGATTGTTTGTTCAGTATTCATTTTTAGCCTTGTAAATACAAGCTCGCCTAACTGTACATGTAGGCCTATATCCTGATCAGGGAAAATAAAATTGTCATTTTGTGCACTAATCCTGGCTATTCTGTATTTGCAACACAGTATAAAAACATGATCAAAAACTAATTCTAGAAAAAAAAATGTCTCTGGGGTCGCCAGAAATTTGTGACGTTAAAATGGGGTCACGACCCAAAAAGGTTGGGAACCACTGAGTTAGTATGTCATTCCTGTGTTTCATTTCAGTCTTGTTGGTTCAGTTTGTTCTGTACTGTTCTGCTATGTTCAGTGTGGTTTTGTTGTGTTCTGTTTTGCTGTGCCTGTATGCCTGAGTCTTTATTAAAGAGACATGCTTAAATTCCCTCTGGCTGTTTTACCCTGCATTTGGGTCCATCTACTGTTACTCCCCTGGCATATTACACACATAACTTTAAATGCACAGTTTCTGCCTAAATATAAAGCACTGTTTTGTATAATAACCGAATATACGTGCAGGTCACAAAGTCAGTTCGTGAACAGCACTAGTTAGCAGAGCACATTATTTTTTGTGCTTTAGCAGATATAAGCTTCATGAATATCATTCAAAGAGCCAATCACTGATCTGCAGCTACTCAGGCATTTGGTGTTAACCCTGGGGAGGAACCAGGCATGGCTTGGTAGTTATAACGTCCTGGTGTTTTGACCTGGGACATGAGGGTATAGCTGTGCTCTCAGGTCTGCTGGGCAGTTAGAGGTGTGCATTTTATAAAGAACAGATGTAGCAGCAACTGTTCTGCGATGGCTGAGCTAATGGTATAGTCCTTTAGGGCAGAGTCCTCAACCACAGCAATGATCTTCAGTGCCTTTTTTTGGCTGTTATCTAGCTGCTTAAGAACTGTTTGTGAGATATTCATTCATGTGAGGCAGGAGTACTCCATCACACTCCTGACCTGGGTTTGGTAGGATCATTGTCTACCAAACCCAACATCTACCAAACTGTCTGATTTACACATACTACCTCTGTGTAAATAGTAAAAGTCTTACACATTCGCACAAATAGTCTCCAAGGCAGAAGCATGGCAGAATTACATTGAGCAACAATATGTATCCAGCACTGTCCATCTTGCCTGTCTGTGCTCATCTGAAAAAGGGGTAAACTAGCTGAGGTCAACGTACAGAGCACTACGACACTGTTTTCTTAAAAAAAAAAAATAATTCAACTTCTAACTTATTTAAATTAACTTGAATTTAAGGCAGCACATAACAAACATATGATAGGTCAATTTAGTATGTTAATGTTCTGTGATTGGTTGGGGATGTATCTTTAGAGAGTTGAGAGTTTAGTTCCATATTCTGGATTATTATTCTTTATTGGTCTTATTTTCATAGTTTAGTGGGACACTACCCTACATCAAAACAAGAAGCAGTCATTAGCCATTTTAAATCAGTAACCCTGTAAAAGCAATCTTGTAAAACCAATAAAAAACTGAGTCGAATCTTTACTGTAAGTCAGAAACAGATGATAGAGGAATGAAAATGAGAGGGGAAGCAGAAAAAGGCCTGTTAAACTGGTAGTAACAAGAATTCACCCGTGGTTATTGTCGTGAGGAGTATGCTTCCTTTATACATTCCCTTTAGCATCTGTTACAAAACAGAAGTGAGGTCACATCTATGAGGCCAAGGTCCAACCTGAGACTGGTGTGACTTATTGTGTCAGCTCACCCTGTCTGAATGTGAAGACATCTATCTAATATTAACACCATGCTCCTGATGAAATAGACCACATCAGTATCAGATGCCATCTTTAAGGTAAAAGTTAGTCTGAAATAAGGACATTTTATTAGAAAAAATATAAAAGATCCAACATGCTACTGCTGACAAAGAGGCAACATTTGGAAGTTAATTGAAAATCAAAGTATGGGGAAATAATAAAAGAGATTATACTAGGTTCAGTGAGAAGTTTATCCTTGAAACGTGACAAAAAATAAGGAAATAAGCTCAGTTTTGTGTCAGGGGAAACTAAATGGAGCAAGAGGATATCTTGTGAACTCTCCCATCCTCAAGGTTGCAACATCATTTTCTACGTTTATCTCTTCACAACCCTTGTAACCTAGTTTCACTCAAACTGTTATCTAAATCTGCAGTCTGGCTGCCCTTTGTCACTTCCACTGTACTCTGCTCACTATCTCCACTTCACTCCTTCCTCTCTATTTCCACTTTTTTTTAAGTTCCAGCCTGCTTTGCTGTCTTCTCCTGACCTTCCCTGTCCCATTTCATCCAAACCTGCCTGTCCACATCTCTGCCTGGCCCTTGGCTCTCTAAAAAACCCCATGACCCAAGCCAACCAACCTCTGAGCATTGAAACACAACTGATTTCATCTCTCACTTCACTCTCAATTTTTTCATGTCCATGGTTTAAAACAAGACTTTATGAGCTCCATAAGAAAAAACGTATTTCTACTTTTTAATGGATTTGGCTGGTGATTCTCTATACTACTTTTTTATTGTCAACAAATCTAATATGCAGAGCCACACCAACATAGCACCAAATCACAACAAAAGTTATT
This sequence comes from Scomber scombrus, assembly GCF_963691925.1. Taxonomy (NCBI): domain Eukaryota; kingdom Metazoa; phylum Chordata; class Actinopteri; order Scombriformes; family Scombridae; genus Scomber; species Scomber scombrus. The sequence goes on from NC_084972.1 coordinate 992,989, forward strand.
TCAGGGCACCTTTCAAATAGATAAAGTCTACACCGTACTCTTTAATTTACCCAGAGACCAAACATTCTCCCATGAGTATTTGGCGACAAAAGCAAGTAGAAATTCCCCTTTAACAGGAGGAAACCTCAAACAGAACCAGACTCTAAGAGTGGGCTTTGAATGGTTGGATTGAGAGAAAAGGAAGGATGGAGAGAGGGCTGAGAGAGAAAGAGAGAAGTACGATAACAATTAACAACAATAACAACAACAATAATAATAATAGAAATATGAATAATGGCAGGTGTAGGTGTCAAGCAGGACCATGGCAGCCATGTCTGCCAGACAGTCTAAAACCATGTTCCACTGAAGCCAACAATCCACAATCAGGCAGTTTGTAGGTGAGGAGAATGATTTTAGGGTTAATCGTTTCTAGATTAGAGAAACATGAGAAATATGAAAGTTGTTTTAGATGGGAGTTTTAATTAAGAGGTCATTTGTAACTTTCACCAGTGCTGTTTCAGTGCTATGATGAGCTCTAAATCCAGACTGAAAACCATCCAACAAACTATTACTATGAAGAAAGTCACACAACTGATTTGCAACTGCTTTCTCAAGGATCTAGAAAGAAATTGAAGGTTAGATATAGGTCTATAATTGGCTAAAACGCCTGAATCAAGACAAGGCTTTTAAAGAATTGGTTTAATTACAGCTACTTTAAAGGAATTTGTTACATATCCTGTTACTAAAGACAGATTGATCATATCTAGTAAAGACGTGCTTGGGTAAAACCTCCTTAAACAGCTTAGTTTGCTTAGGGTCTAAGAGACAGGTTGATGGTTTTGATTAGGAAATAGTTGAAGTTAGTTTATGGAGGTCGAAAAAACAGTTCAAATATAGATTAGGTTTTACATCTGTTTCTAAGATTGTGATTAGTTAGATAGATTAGATTAGATCTGATTAGATGGAATCTAGGGCTGTTTCTTATTTTCCTCTATTAATTAAGAATGATAGGTGGCCCTGGCCTTACAGAAGATCTTCCTCTATGTGAGATTCTTCCAGTCTGGTGTTTGACTACTGACACATGGAACTGAATGCAATACTGATTGACACTTTCTCTATTAACCATCAATTCAAGTTAAAATTGTAGTTATCTATAGTTTATGTTGGTAACAGCCCAAACTTAATTATAATTAATTGTTATTTATTATCTAGAAATTGAGATAGTACTTTCTAATAATCTTATTTTTCTTATAGTTATTGTTCATGCTACATTGATTTTTTTATGTTATCTTATTATATTTATTAGGTCTACCTCACACTTATCTGGTAGCAATCTCAGCAGAAAGAGTTTTTCTGTACTGTAAACCTCCTAACTTTTTACTTCTTGTGTTGTGATCTTTTGCTTGTCTTGTTATTTTGTACATTAATAAAACAAGTTGGTTGGTTTATGTTAAAACAATCTCACTGTGCTGTTTTAAGAAAATATGATTTTAAGCAGTCAGTAACAGACAAAATGATTCAAAAACATACCAAATGAAATGGAAAATTGTATTTTTACAGTGATAATGACGTGAGTGTGCTCTGATATGTACTTCTCCTTCCCCTCAGGCTGCTGTGAACAGCTCAGAGGCCATCAGTAAGGCCAGGAATGATGGTGTAATCATCATTAAGCATGGAAGCTGCAGATGCGACTAAACGAGCATGCCTTCCGAGCCATTAATTGCGTTTCAGCTCCAGCATCTTCACCACAGAGCTTTCCCTTTGCAGCAGCCACCTCTCTATGCTTTAGGCTACACCCACCACAAACTCTATCCACATAAGCTCTTTAGAGACTCCATTAGAGCAAAGAAAGACACCATTTGTGAAGACACGATGTATATTGGAGAGTTAATCAAGCTGCTTAATTTGCCACGGGCCCATTACTCAATGTGGCTTATTGTGTGGTCAAGAAGACAAACATTGCACTTTGCAAACAGACACAATGCACCTTTAATCTTCCTAGCGCAGGGAAAAACCAACAAACTACCTGCCAATCACACAAATTGAAACATGCATTTTCATTAAAAGTTCAAGAAGTCTTAAGTGTTGGCAAACAGCCTCAGCCTGTCTGCTAAACTGTAAACACAGAACTATTTTGCGTTGCCTACATCGCAAAACATAGAACCATTTGACTTTTAAATTTAATCTAGCAGGCAACCAGCTTAAAACCACAAACACAATTATTGTTTAAAAATGTATCCAGTGGAGGCTTGTCCCATAAATAGTTAAAGTGATTAGCAGTGAGGTGTAGATGTGTGTGCGCACTAAACACAGCTCATCCCCCGTATGGAAGCCAAAGGGGGGAGATGCTTGTCAGGATCTCATTTTATGTTTTCCACCAGGGGTTTGGAGCAGGAATGAGGATGAACTGAAACCTCCAACTTTCCTTCCATTTTCTCCCAAATTCTGCTACAGTCAGAAAAGCCTTCAATGCAAAGCTCAATGGTCACCACTTGATATTATTCATCTACTTCCTCCTCAGGCAGTGCTGGGTAGTGGAAACAAAATGTGGAAAAGTGCAGGAATGAAGTCTGTGTAGAAGTGATTTGTTTGCTAATGCTGTTAATTTCACAGCTGGGACACATTGCTGTGTTAGGCCTGAGAATGAAGCGAGGCATACAGCTTTAAGGAACCCCAACTCTCTACTTAATACAGAAAATGTATCTCCTTTTTGTCAAATAACCCATTATATCCCTGCATATTCCCTCTCTCTTTTTCTGATAACCTTTCTGAATTCCATAGTGAAAATACAGTTGAAAATGTGTAGCAATCACACTCAGACGTACAATTACAGAATTCATACCTGAGGCGCAAACAAATTACAACCTTTTTCCTCCTCTCTCCTCCTCATGCCCCCAGCAGCAAATGATTGAGCAACGTTATCAAGCTGTTCCTGTGTGTAAAAATAGAAAAAGAATAATAATGATAATGCAGATAAGAGAAGAAGTTATTCAGACTTGGTTTATTATGACTTAGCATGCTAGTAGTACTATATTCTATGCTGATATAAAATATATATTTTCTTTTTCTTCTCAGGTATTCAGAATTTCCTCCCAGACTTGTATTTGTCAGGGCTTAGAGAGCCTCTATAACAGCATTTCATTGTTGTCAGGTGTAAAACGTGTTCCCCCCAAAATGTTGCCTTTTCTGGAAACAAGAAAAATAAATCTCAGCTGCATAGCAGGTTTTTGACACTAGGCCCGATGGCCCGTTAAGGATATGATCCTAAGAGGAGTTGAAAAAAAAGATTGCAATGGGCGCTTTTAACTGATGAAACCCTGAAAATTACCAAATTGCTGATACAAGGTTGTCAATCAGTTATATTTAATAGGGATAATAATGTGCACTCTAAAATAAAGTGGATCGGCTGTGGCTTAGGAGGTGAAGCGGTCGTCCACCAATTGGAAGATTGGCGGTTCGTTTCCCGGCTCCTCCAGTCCACATGTCCATGTGTCCTTGGGCAAGATACTTAACCTCAAATTGCTCCTGTTGCTGTGCCAACAGTGTATGAATGTGTATGAATGATTAGTTTCCTCCTGATGAGCAGGTTGGCACCCTGTGTGGTAGCTCCTGCCATCAGTGTATGAATGTGTATGAATGGGTGAATGAAACATGTAATGTAAATGCGCTGTGGGTGGTCATAATGACTAGAAAAGCGCTTTACACAGTAAGTATATTATTAAACATATCATGTATCCACATTTGACACAACACTCTCCTTTTTCCCCAGCAATGCACCTACCAAGTGTGGAGTCGATTGTATGACCGGCTCAAGATATATGCCAAGGACAGACAGACAGACAGACAGACAGACAGACAGACAGCCAGACAGACAGACAGACAGACAGACAGACAGACAGACAGACAGACAGACAGACAGACAGACAGACAGACAGACAGACAGACAGACAGCCAGCCAGCCAGCCAGCCAGACAGACAGGCAGGCAGACAGACAGACAGACAGACAGACAGACAGACAGACAGACAGACAGACAGACAGACAGACAGACAGACAGACAGACAGACAGAGTCCCTTGCTATATATAGAGAATATGCACCCCTTCATTTGATTTGAAATGAGAAACTAGAGTACTTTGCCTATTATTTATATCATCTGTGTATAATAGAATGTTAGTTTCTTTCATGTTGTTGGTGTATATACTCATTAACACCTCACATGAATTGTATTCATTTTTTTATGCATTCAGGTAGTGGCTGGAGGCCGAGCAATTGGCCCATTCTGAACAGACATGTTTTGATCGGGCTATGCACTAGTACTGTACAAGTTGACAATTTTCCTCATTCAGAGGAGGATGGGTGGATGGGTGCATTAACCCAACAGTGAACTCTGTCACAGAAGGCTGCTGTTCATTTTCCATTTCGAGCCAGCACCGCAGCATGGTCACACCATAAAACATAATCATTTTTAACAGCAATGTGAAATGGTTTGGACAGCACAGACAAAAGATGATGTCCTGTCAATTACTACCAATAGAGGTGCCATATTTGAAAACCCAGCAATGTGCCATTCTGGAATCACATGGTCAAACAATGGTTTGATTAATTGATGGTTGTTTAACTGGGAGGATATGTTGATTTAATACTTTTAAAGATGTCTTACGGTCACATAGAAGGCTGGCTAAAAGCACTTGCTGAGAGGGACCAATTGAACAGTTTAAGAAATTTTTTTTCTCAAATTTTTTTTTTCTTATTTTTTCTCAATATTTACATGTACCAGGTTTAATAAGCACATCAAGTAGATATAAATGGATATAAATGATCTTCAGCCATATCAAACACAGAATCAGCGCAAGTCTGATCAATTTTATTCACACCTTATTGCAAGTCACAGAGTGAACAAACTTAGGATATATTAAACTTGCTAAGTTAGCAATGCAGCTCCACTGTAACCAGGTGAAACATGACTTGTTTTCTATCATGGCAACATAAGAGTATGGCACAAGTTCAAGTACAAGTTTATTGTCATTTTCACTGTGCCTTTGCATACACAAGAGAATGAAATTCTGCTTCTCAATCAGTGACCTCAGTGCAAAATGGTTGAGTAGGTGGACCCAGATTGAAAGATCAAAGGTGAAGAAAGGGCTAATGATAAAAACTCAAACAGGAGGTAATCAACAAAATGAGGTAATCCACAAAGGTGGGAGAGCACAGCAAGAAAACATTTAAATATAAAACAGGAACTAAACTAAAAGTCTAAACACAAACATAGAAAGTCTAGAAAGGGATATGGTCATGTTGATGTTTGATGTTTAAGTAACATCGAAGACTGACAGTCATCTCTGTAAAGCTGTGATCACTGGTTGGTTTTGAGAGGCTAGTACACAGTAATGTCCCTGTTTATGACCATACTGTCATATCCTCTAACCCATAGAAATTATGCACACACTAAAACCTGCACTTTACCACAAAGAGGGTGATGTACATAAGCACACTCCACAACAACACAACCAATATAAACAAGTTCTTGCCATATCCGCACAATCCTAATAATAATCCTTTCATTTGCAACATGATATATTAGCATATTGAGAAAAGGCCATAGAACCAGTGTAAGTATGTAAGTATCAGTCAAAGCGTTAAGCGTCTCTTCTTCCTCTTTAATGCTATATTGCACTATTTGGCTTTACTGTAGTTAATGAGTAGAGCAGTATTGTTTGTGTGATCTATAAACTGTCAGTCTTTCTTTTCAAACCCAACAGCCATTAAAAAATGACCTCAAAGGACCTCAGCAATTACAGGTCCTGTCACCATCATATTTCTAATGGAACTGATTCAACAGCTTAACATACAATCTACACTGGCTGAAGGGAAAATACTGAAAGATATTATCAATTAATCACACTTGTTTTAACAGCTCAGAGATGATGAATTCTACATAGTTCTTGGTTGAAGTGTATACCACCGGAACTCCAAAGAATGTGTTTATTTGTGGAGCTTAAACTGAGCTTTGCCCATGAAGAGAAGCTTATTAAGTGTATTTTCAGGAGCGGGAACACGCCACAACTTTTTTGGAAGTCCCCTGCATCTCCTTTGTCATCATCCCTTAGATATTATGTTCCAAGAAAAAATACAATTTGAGCCCAGAAATTCTACTAAACCCCTTTTGTCTTATTTTGACTGACTAACAGTGCTTTCCATGTGATTAAGACCACTTATTTGTATTATATGTGTTTTGTTTTTTGTTTTTTTCAATTGTTAAAACTAGTGCAGTGCCGGCGCAAAATCTGTTTTTGCGTGTGTGTTTACTATATTGTTGGTTTGATGTGTTTGTTCATTGTTACAATTACACAACAAAAGTTCACATTCTGTCTGCCACTTGTTGTGTGTAGCTGGTTGTGCTTTGCATGTGTGGGATTCTGAAACGTCCTTAAATTCGGGACCATTAGGCCTATCGCTCGTTTCAATTTGAGACCTTGCAGTCGGAATTGTTGTTTGTTTATTCAAAGTCTAAAGACGGTCCAAACTAGCCTGGGCTATTCCAAGTGTTTTCAGTTTCATCCATTTTTTTGAGGGTCTGAAGTGTATTTCACATTTTAGCTGCTAAAGCTCCGCTGCCTTATAGACTCTCTAACTCTGGTCCTGTGCTGTGCTCAGTGTGTGAGAGGGGGAGTGGCCAGCGGCTAGAGCGGCAGCAGCAAATGTGTGCTTCTTTTACCCATATATTTATCTATATCCTTTACATTTCTTATCCAAACAACATCAAACTTGGCACTGCACTTACTTACCCGTAGCAAGACACCTGTCACGTTTGAAGTCAATTGGATGAACGGTTCGAGAGATATGAGAATAACAGACAGACAGACGTTCCTGCCATTTTAAAGAATGACTTATGTAAACAGAAATGACTACTAATAGTTAATCCATTCATAGCACTTATTTGGGTTTGTTATGAGATGACCAAATGTATCTTGTTTGGTTAATTGTAAAGCTCCCTAACGTATTTTGTTGCAGTTTGTCCTTTTAGATTGATCTTATAATTATTACTGTCATTAATGTTTATTTTATTTATATTATTAATGTTTTAACTTTTTTTTATCATTAGCAATAGGTGAGGGTTGGGTTGGAGGGGGCCAGGAGGAAAAACAGGAGGGACAATCAATCTCATTTGCATTGTATTTGTATATTCTCACACACCTAATGTTCCACCCAATAAAATATTGTCAAAAAAAGAAAATACAAATGAATGTGTAACATATGCTTTTACTTGGGTTTCTCCTCTATCCACACACTTGCTATCTTTTGTCTTTGTTTTCATTATGTGTATAACAATATATCAAGAAGCAATATTTCACAATACAAAAATTCACATAACTTTTCACTTGAATAGTTATGTTTGCTGAGAAAACAGGCACCACCTTTGTATGCAACAGCTCAGACAGACTGATGTTCAAAGTAACTCCAGTTTCTTTTATTTCTCTCCACACCTTCATCTGTCTGAACGTTTAGGAGCAGACTTGGCTTTGTCTGCATTCATGCCATGTTGAAATCATTACTATTATTATGATTAATAGTACAATGTGCACTCATTTTGATCCTAAAGTGCATTCATCAGTGTTCCGGAGGTCTCTGTACAAGAAAGGTGTGATATCAGCAGAGACATGACTGTCAGTGACTGTGTGAGGAAGTATAATGAAAGTCTGTTAGATAAGTCAGCTGCAGGTGTCTGACTGCAGACCTCCTCAGAGGGTGCAGGTGAAAAAAATACATCTCCTCATGAATGCACACAGCAATCAATGTGATTTGGCTTGCAGGCAGAAAAACTGCTCATCTCAATACATTTCAATTTCATTTAAATATATTTAAATACCTCAGTCCTACCCTGTGGCTGATTTGCATGACTGGGACAGAGAAGACATATCTTTAAAGGACTAAAGGGGGAGAATGAGGACTCCAGGTGACTCTGCACTGGGCTTGACGGACAGCTTAGTGTCATGTTATAATGACAATTATTCAGGGAAATTAGAATAGATCTACATAAAGATTGATCCAGTCAGTAATTACTGCCTGTGGATATAAGAAAGGTGCTGGGGTGCAAACTCCTGTAAAGTATCAGCTCAGAAGTGTGCTTGTGTAATATTTTCCAGTTTAGCTGATATCAGGATCAACTATTCAAAGACTTCACACCTGGAACAGGGAGAGGAACTTTCTGAATATTTAATCCCAGAATGCTGTGAGAGCACAGAGGTGGAACTACACACATCTGTTATATAAAAAGACTGCGTTTTCATTAACTTCTTTGAGCAACATATGGAAACTCCACATTTGTCGTATTTTATGAAAACCATCTGTAAAATTGGACCGTGTGAGATAAATTGAGTTATATTTTGTAGGTTTTGTAAAATATAGTTACTGCTACCAGAAGACTGTTAACAAAATATATAATCAGACCAGTCACTGTGTAGTTGCAACCATTAATGTAATTTCAGTTTCATTAATCAAAGCATTTTTGACATCCCATAGTTGATGATTAAACAGTTTGAGCCCAATTTTTTTGAAACTGGGTGTAACATTAACTCAAGAGTGAACTTTCAGTACAAACCTGGGTGTGATCAACACATTTTTGCAGTTTCAGTGACCAGCAACAGACCAAACCAAGATCAAATAATGCAAGTAATATTGTGTTGAATGTGTAAAATGTTGTAAAATGTTTCTAATATTTAATCAGCTGCATTGGGAAGATCAGACATTCTACAAGTTATTGTGTGCAACTCAAAACAAACAAAACATCAGTATTGTTACTGCAATGACATTTATCTCCCTGTACAAACTCTGCCTTAATCACATTAAAAGTTGGATTTGATGGACAGGGATGAGGCTATGTATAGCAGACTGAAACATCCAGGTGTTTGATGTGTTGATAAGTGTGTGTGCCTGCAGCTCTGCCAGCTACAGCTATACAAATTTGCTTTGCATTTCGAAAATTGATCTGAGCAAGTGGAAATGCAAATGCACCTTTGTGCCAAAATGAGCACCAAAATTGCACTGGCTGTCTTGATTAGCATAAATACAGGCTTAGGTGCACTTCACCTCCCACTATGGCACAAAGGACCTGATTTACTAAGATCCCAAATAGTGGGTACTAAATTGCGTGCACAGTGCAATAGATTCAGGTTTGGTAAATCACAATGTGTGTGCTAAATAACATATTTACATTTTCTCCTCCCTGTATTTTGCACACTGGGGTTAAAACGTCTCATATTACATTCATTATGGTAAACGTACTAAATGGACAGCGCATACTATCTTACACAGTTGAAAGACGCAAACCTCAGTGCGCTGCGTTAGTAGATCAGCTGCACATTTTTTGCGGTTAATGTCAAGTTTGCACACGTTTCTACACACGCAAACCTTTAGTAAATCAGGCCCTAAGAAGGCACAAAATAAACAGCGGCAAAAGCAAAACATAAAAAATAGAACATAAAAAACCCCAGAAAAGAAAGATTACCGCCCATATAGCCGCCTCATGTCGAGCAGAGTTCAAGCTCTGACTGTTTTGATCAGCCACTTATCATAATAACACATACACAATGATCACAAAACACTTCTCCATAAAGCCATAAACTGTTTATTATCAAACCTTTAATTAACAAGTTGATCAATTTATTATAATAAATTGTTCTACCACTAACATTAATACACAAACATTAAACAGCTGTGTGTAAACAAGTCTATACAAATAAACAGGCGTGTATGAGAGTGTGTGTGTGTGTGTGGGAGAAAGGATGCATGTGTGTGTGTGTTCAGGAGTGAGGGGATTCAAGATGGTGGACTCCTTAAGGGGTCTCGCCACCTGGGAACAGGAGGGGCGGATACGGGGGCATTTCCGCTCCACAAAAATGAAACAATGGCGCTGACTCGTGGTCACGCACACCGGCTCAGCAGCAACACATGTGGCTGAGGATGAGGCTAGGATGTAGCTTAGTTTTCCTTTGTTACCTCACCAACAGCTGTGTGATGCGGGATGTGCATATGTGTGTGTGTGTGTGTGGGGGGGGGGGGGTTATTAAGAGAGAGAGAGAAAAGCCAGGGAAGATGGTGATCAAGAGAGTGGAAGAGGAAAAGGTAGATGGCCGGGGCTTAGAAGTTATCCGGCGGTCCATTACATGGAGAGATGTTGTTACTTGGTTTGGTAACTTATCTCTCCCTTCTGCAGGTAATTGGAAAGCTGTGTCTGTGATCGCAGGCCGGCGAGCTGGAAGAAGCTTCTGAAAAGGAAAGGGGAAAGGTAGCACACGTGCTTCTCTGCGTGCTCTTCTAAATGGGGGTGAGGGGTCACTCCCTCCAACAAACAATCATGTTCTTGTCAAAAGGAGAAAAAAGAGCTGCAATTGGCTTTGGATTAAAAAGAAAGAAACAACAGGGCTGCAAGATGACAACAGGATGCAAGGTATGCCCGGCTGAGGCCTCTAGAGAGGTGTGAGCTTATCAATGAAGTGTCATAGAAGGAGGGTCCCTACCTGATCACCCCCATGACATACTTACCCTCCCTTTCCCCACTCCATCCCACTGCCAACATCAAGAGTGGTTGATTTCCCACAGGGATTGAAACCTTTTTTGTGATCAATTTTCTATTATTTATATATTTGTCATTTACAGAAGGGGAATTAACTCATTATAATCGCCTATAGGCATACAGCAAAGGGGGAGAATCAGTCCCCCTCCCATACCCCCAGTTTCCCTTCTATCAACCCTCTAGCCCCTGGCAAAGTAAGCCAGGGAAGTAGCAGAATTGAAAAAAATAAAATAATAATAATAATAAATAAATAAAATAAAACAATAAATAATTAAATTTAAAAAAATTTTTTAAATAGGGATTGAAACCTGAAGTCCTATAGCTCTATTAAGAATAACTGGTAAAATAAGGTCACCTTACAGAGATTGATGTTTTGAAGATTAGATTTAAAAGTCCACCTAGAGTTGGAGCCCCCTGGTGGTCGAGTGGTTAGAGTGCATGACACATATTTGCAGCGTCCGATGGTTCGAATCCGGCCAGTCACCTATGCTGCAGGTCAATCCTCTCTCTCTCTCTCTCTCTCTCTCTCAGTTTTCTGTAGGGATCTCTGCCAGTTACGCACTAAAATAAAGGCAAAAAGCCCCAAAATAAATCTTAACAAAATAAAATCTACCTATAGTCAGATTTTGCTGATTTTTCAAACAAGTATAGACCAGCTTTTCTGATTAAGGCCATTAAAAGATTGCAAACTGCAAATTGAGTGGTAGACGATGTGACTTTAGATGACTGTGCTATATTCAATAATATATACTTGCAGGCTAGTTCAGTCAAATGGAAATGAATATAGACATACAGATATACCCAGGAGTCTCATGTTGACCTCTGACCCTGACTGCTCCTCACACATTCCTCCCAAATAGCGTTGACCAAATAGCCTCCTCTGCCTCATTTTGTCTCACATCAGCTCCTCTCTGCCTCTGCTGCTAATCAATGTGACCTTAACTGTCACAACCCTGGAAGCCTTTAAATTGCACTCATTTCTCTAAAGCCATAAAGCCGAGACACAGCTTCACAAGAGCAGATGAAAAGCCCAGCCGAATGATCTTCCTTCCCATTGTTTTTACAGTGACTGTCATGATGTACCTCAGGAAATGTGTAATGTGAGGCAACAGGGCTGCAATGCATAATGGTTAAAAAGAATGAGGTGGTGTGAGGAAGTAGATGGTAATATTCTGCAATATGAATAAAAGCTTTGCTATTTCCTGTCACTGATACATATAGAGCTCTATTTTCAAATTGAAAAATATATTGAACAACAAAATCTGAATACGTGTATATTTTTAAAAAATCTTCCTGATTTGGATTTATTTGTAGTAAACACAACCGTCAGACAGTAGGACATGAATAGGAAAAATATATTTAGCCTAAAAGTTAAGACAAAATGCCTTTAGCATGCAGACATATTATTATTATATTTCATACTGCATTTTATAAAAGTACAAAATAAAAATCATCGTAAAAAATAGTTGGATACAGGAAAATCTAAAATATGATTTGAAAAAAAGGAAATCAATACGCTGGTCCACCAACATCAATATATTTCCTCATGTTTTTCAGTGCCATCCACACTGAGAACGATAACTATAAATGTATAGTTTTAAATGTTGTTGTAATTTAAATGGATGGAGTCCACACCACAACTATAATGTTAACGATAGAGTAGAACAATATCGTTGAAATCACTTTCCAGGCCATTTGATGAACGATAAAAACGACTGTCAATTAAAATCCTTATTTATTTATTGTAATGCAGCTTTGCTCCTCTCTCACTACGGACTGACGCGCTGTAAACTGGAGCAGGATGACTTTAGATTTCTTTAGAGAGTCTTTATTATTACAAAGATGCTGGAACTTTGTTCTCTAATATAATGAAAAAAAAACAACAAAGTTAGCAGATCTTTGTAAGACGATCTTTGCTCATACAGTGTGCTGCACACTAATATACTGCGCTTTAACATCTGCTGTGTGTCAGTTTGGTCTGTAAATACTGAAACATCACAGCCACTACTGTCTGAACTTCTGATCAACACACTGAATCAGCACACCTGTGAACTCTCGCAGTGCGTGCTGGACACTGCTGTTTACAAGACGTTAGTGTTCTCAGTGTTTAGTTTGTCCAGTGTGGGCTACTGTAGAAACATGGCATTGCAACATGGTGAACTATGTGGAAGAGGACCTACTCGATATGTAGATATAAAGGCTCATTCTAAGGTAACAAAAACATATTTACTTATTACTTATTTTCATGGGATTACACACTAATTGAAGCATACATCAATTTCTGCCAATAGAGCCTCCAAACTCATACATACTGGTCCTATAATCTCCCCCTTTACACACAGCCAAACTTTTCTGTGACCGTTTGAGGCATGCTTGATGAATCAGTTGACGATCAGACTAATGAACGTTGACACCTATCGCTTGGCTCATGCTATACTCACATATTTTTGCAGCTGTCTGTGTGATGCTGCTGGGTTAATAAATAAATGTGTTAGCGCTGCAGCCGGGACAGATCATGCATAATGTGCAGGGCTGGCTGTGTGAATGAGTGTGAGGGGAGCCTGGACCACATGGGACTCCCAAAGAAACGCTGCTCCACCATACAGTGGCTATTATCCAAAGTCCCTGTGCGCTTGTTTTTCTTGAGCTCTCCATCTAAAACCATCAGCCCGTCCCTCCATCACAATTAGCTCATCAGCTAGCCCCCACCATCTCAATCATTTACAATGCACCAGGCACTTTCACACATCATTTATAAGCATAAAAAGCCCAGGCATTCTTGTTTGGTGTCATTCACTTTAATATGTTTTGACACCTAAATCAAACATTGCTGCTGTGACTGGACCACATGCAGCAAATACTGATTACTCACAGCTAAAAAACAGCCCGTGTTTTTATCTACTGTGGAGAGTTGCTTTAGTTTAACCTTGTTCACGTAGTAAATGTGTTCAAATAGCACAAGCTGTCAGCTGTTGTTTGGGGCTGCATACTGTACTGCACCTGTCCTGGCATCTGTACTACTGCAAGTGAAGGCATATCTACATGGGAGGCGTTAAAGCCACGTTCTTCAGTCACCTGTGTCAGTGCAGCTGTCTACATATATTGTTTATCCATGCTTCAGATGCTGAGCTGAAACCTAAAGCAAATTTTAAAGCTTCAAGTCTATTTTGGTTTTATTCACACAGCTACAGTTATTGTGTGCTCTAAGCACTACCCACACATGAGTGACACATTACACTACACTCTGAACAACTGAACTCACATGCTGCTTTCACTTAGTTGCCTGTAGAGAGAAGGTGTTACAGTATTAACTTTTACTTCATCTCAACCAAACTCAAGCCACTCTTCTTCTGCCTCATCTGTCTGGCCATCGAGTATATGATGTATGATAGCATTTGCATTTTCCACTCAGACATGCGGTATACCCACACACTGAAAAACTGTAAAATGTGGAGAAACCACACATGAGCTGCTGACAATGGGCCAAATCCACAAAAGGATTTTGCAGCCACTAAACCACTGCAAATGAGACAAAAGATCTAATCTAATCATCATCTAATTTACAAAGCATCTGTAAAGGGTGAAATGTAGGTGCAAACCACACTGCCAAGCAATTGATTTGATTCAGGCAGCTCTGAAACATGTTAGATTAATGTCTGAATCTCACAATAATGTTGTTCAGGTGTCACTGAACATATCCCAGATTTCACAGAAACATCAGTACTGATGTTCTGTTTGTTTGTCACATCTGGCTGCAACATCACACAGCAGCTGAAACTGTTTGAAAATGTGTCTCCAAACTGAGAAAGACTTGCATTAACATTACATTGGTCAGGATCTGATGATGATGAATGTTCTGTGTTCTGCTGCACATCTACACAGGTCAGCTGTTACACTCACATTCTGCTTTATATGTGGAATTATTTGTAATAGAGAAGCCCCTATATGTGAATTAAACAGTTTTTACAGTAAGGCTTATTTGTATAGAAAGGGGCCAATTTTGCGCTGTATATGTGAATATTATCTAATTTACATACAAAAAAATATAAATATAACAGGCACACCATGATGCTATTGTTTAAAAAAATATATTTTATTTTGGGCTTTTTATGCCTTTATTCAGACGGCAACTGGCAGAGAGGCTGACAGGAAACAGGGAGAGAGAGAGAGAGAGAGAGATAGAGGGGAATGACCTGCAGCATAGGTCCCTGGCCGGATTCTTTTGGCTCTAACCACTCGACCACCAGGGTGCTCCTCCATGATGCTATTGTAAGACTCAGACATTAATATAACACATTTCAGACCTGCCTGAGTCACATTAATAGCTGTATTCTGACATTTGACATTTCAGTACATTATGTTATAAATGTGAAATACTGGAGAAGTAAATACATGAAAGTTGGTCCATGATTGTGGAGCTCTGTGCGTGCGCTCCTCTGTTAATTGAAGACATGCAATTTGAGGCTTTTGTGCTCTCTGCAGTTTTCATTATGAACCAATCTGTGTGCTGAAATGTGGAGAAAATCCTGAAACACTGGAAAGTGCACTGCTCACTCAAACAGATGCAAAACAAGAGCACACTCACACAGCTGTAAAACTTTGAAGGCATGTTCGCACTGGCATTTCATTAACATAAAATCTTGTGGATAAGACCTTATAGAACAGAGCTGACTCTGGGTGCAAATGCTGTGTGATTCACAGTGCTATTAACAGGCGCAGTCCGTTCTTTGTGGATTTGGCCCTTTGTGTTTGAAATAATAACAACAATGAAGTGTGCGTTAATGATCACATTTCCTCCTGGAAATTTTATATTGTCATGTTTTATCCAAAATTATAATTTTTTAAACAAATAGAACTAATAATAAAAAGAAAAGCCAGTTTCATCTAACGCAGGCAATTTTATTTTTATTGGCAGCATAAGCTAAACTACCAGCTAGTGAAGCGCAGGTTTGTTTAATCCCGGTCTCGTCCTGCCATCCCATCCCTCTGGTCAGCCACATGCACCGTGACATTTCATACACGTCATCAGAGCTCTGCGGCTCCTCAGACTATTAGCTTTGGAGTTTCCATTGCAACACTACTCACTGAGTGTGTTTCAGTCTACTTCAGCCATACAGAGACTCTCTGCTTCATCCAACCATTAAATGACAGAATGAATGTTTTGGTAGGTTGACATGGTGATGTGGTGAGGGTGATGTGAGGTGAGGTGAATGCTTATGTGAATGCTATGATGGAGGGTTAGGAGGTGGTATGGATGTATATTTATGGCAGTATATGTGTCGGATCGTCCGGTGTCAGTCTGTGTTTATTCCACCACTGTCTTTTTACCTGATGCACGTTTGTACTGCATGTTGTTTTTATTGTATGTCATTTATGTGCTGCAACTTTTCCCTATCTCTGAGACAAATTTCTCCCTGGTGGAGACCAATAAAGTAACCTAACCTAACCTAACCTAACCTAGATGCACAATCTCTCACAAACAATTCTTGCCTCATACATGAAGTTTTAGGACTTGATGAGCCTTACGGAAACCTGGCATCAACCAGATGTTTTTTCTGTTCTGAATGAGACTTATCTTCCTGGCTATTGTTACCTCCAAAAAGCCCACAGCACACGTCTGTGATCTGGATTTGACCCCCCTGCCTGAGTCTCCTTTTGAATGCCTGGCATTTAAATGTAACCCCCCTTTCCCCATGATAATACTTCTCATTTTCTGGCCACCCAAGCCAAACCCATCCTTCATTTCAGAGACGTCCAGCCTTCTCTCAACATTTTGTTAAACCTCTGCTAATATCCATATCCATGTCAACTCCTCCTCCTGCCATATTGCAGCTAAATTTCTCCAGTTATTGGACTGTTTTATTCTCGGATAACTTGTCGATGTCCTCACACACTCCAGGGGGCACACTCAGGATGTGGTCATTACTGACTCTGCCCCTCTCAGCAATCTACTTGTGTATGATCTGGGCAAGGCCGCTTTAATGCACGGGCTTACCTGGGCTGAAGCCCAGGGTCCTCCGAAGTTCAGGGTCATGATGAGCTGAAAAAGTCATATTATTTTGTAACTTGTCAGGTTTTCTGTCAATCACTCTAATCGCACGTTACGTGGCTGCTGATTGATCCAAATGAGGGGTGCCCCACGTGGCCCCATAACCAATGGACCGTGTGCTTACCTATCAGAATGTCTATAGTTAGTTTTGGGGTGTGTCCCTCTATGATGAGTGACATTAAGTGGAAAATCGGGGAGGACGTTTGAGATTGGTGCCCAGAAAAGAAAAAAAAACGTATTACGAAAAGTTGCGTGAAAAATAATGACTAAAGAGCATCCCAAAGCTCACCGGATTTATTAAGAGCTGCTGCTGAAGATGGACCCAGCACCGTGGGAAGCTCGCTATCACACACCGGAGGGAGCGGAGGAGGCGCAGGCCGCGTAGGTGGATGTAGCTGCAGAGGAGCAGGGGACCGCCCACAGCAGTGGAGGGGAGGAGGAGGGGGGAGCACACGAGCCCCAGAGAGAGGACCAGGCTGTAAACTACTCAGGGGGAGAATTGTTGATGTTTTAAGTCTTTTAATGTAATGTGATTGGACGGTTCTGGCTGTCATTCACGCCCTCCCGTCAGCTGTAGTTTCAGGAGATGACGTTAAAGTGGAGCTGCGGAAATTAAGATTATTTGGTAATTTCTCTACAAAAACATAATTTAACAAGACTTTCACTAGAAGACAATAAGAGGATAAAGCAGTTTGGACCGGACCGGCTTCAGCAGCAGCAGGTGATGGAGGACGAGCTGAGACCCGGAGCTTCTCCCGCTGCTGTTATGATAAACAGAGCTTATTGCTTTATCTGTTTGCTCATTTAAAGTGTCACTGTTTAAAGAGCACTGAAACGTTGTGGACAACGACAGGGGAACGAGACCTAAAACATCTCTCTGAAAAAATGCAAACACTAAAGTAGCTGCAGCCATCAAGACAATAGCATGAAGCTAAGTTGTTTTTAGCAGACTTAGCATTGCTGAGCCCTTTCTGCAGCTGTTTCACCACATCTGGCCACATGTGGACCTCCGCTATGCCAAGCTCCAGAAGAGGAACATAGATTCAGTCAGTGGCTGCATCCAGCAGCTCCAACAGGACATATAAAAGATCAGATAGTAGCTGGATTGTTGTTATTAATATTGTAAAGTGTTAAAAAATACTTTATAAAAGACCTAACTATGAAGTGTAAAAAACTAAAATGCATACATGCAGGATAAGAAATGATGGAAGTCATTTTGACTATTACAGTTGATTTGGGGTATATTTCATTATTATAATAAGAAGTTAAATAAGTTATGCTTAATCAGAGCAGTGTATAGTGCTTAATGCGCCATCTATTGTCATGTTTAGGTATTGCAACAACTGAAATCAGAACTGAAGACACAATAACTAAAATATAGGTGGAGTCTCTTTTTAAGCATATTACCTTATTGGTAACTCAGCTTTAACTGCTGGTATCTTTAGGTGATGTGAGTGAATTTTATCATGTCTGGTTATCATTTTTTATTCCTCTCTCTGTGGGTCAGAGATACTATACTGGGACAAACCAGGGGACATTATAGTGTGTTGTGTTGTTTTTAGATTGGTTTTCCTTTTTTCTTTTTCTTTTTTTGCTGTGGTATGAAGTGGTGCTACGGCTTATTTGACACTAACCCTAGAACCACCAACCATCAAACTGCCCCCCCAAACATTTTTGTCACCAGCCGCCACTGGATGTAGATTACTTGGATATTACACTTTTTAAAACTGAGACTATAAATCGAGGGGATGGAGGGCCTACAAAACCTCTCAGCCCCGGGGCCTAACATTAGGTCAAGGCGGCCCTGGATCTGGGTGTGGACCCCAAGGCAGTCTCCATGGGCCCTTCCTGTGCTCCCTCATCAAGCCCAAACACCAAATCTGCTTTAGAACTTTACATATAACACATAAACCCAGAAACCATGACACTTGACCTCCAGCATCTCCTTTCTACAAACTTCTCATCAGCCAATGACTCAGTGGATTTTTACAATAAAACCCTAAGCAACATTGTGGATCTCCATGCTCCTTTCAACACCAGAACAGTTACCTTCTCCCTGATTCACTAACAAACTATGGAAAATGAAAGCAGCTAGGCATGCCTTTGAGAATGTAAAACTGGAGAAAATATACATTAAAGTTTCAAACACACTTTGGGTTTTTGTGATGATGATTATTATTATTACAAACACACAGTTAATAATTAAAAAAAACAAAACAGTCTTTGCCTCTTTTAACATACAGTAAATGAAAACAGGTGACAATGTTTAAAAAGTCCTTGCTGATAATCTGACTGAATCGCTGTTTAATCTTATGGAAATCCTGGCATACCTTATGGAATAATATATATGTATAATTAATAACAACATAAGTCAACATAGGCATCCAGGTACAATAAGTCAAAGTGCCAGATTTTAATGCAAACAAAAAATATTGAATCCATCTTGTTATTTGAATTATAATCAGCTATGCAAATGGGAATGTAATTAAAATGAGACTATGTAACTTTCTGGGCATGATGGTAATTACATGACACAGGAGCATTTAACTCTTCTAAAGCTTTTACCTCGTCATCTGTAAATAACCCATGTTGTGTTTACTTATTTCATTTTAATGGCTTGACTGTTGGGACTGGTGCTCCAGTCACAGGGCTGAGATCACTTTTGACAAAAAAATGAAATATGAAGAACAGTAAAGATTTAGGACATTAATAAAAACATACGGACAAAATATTGTCGTATTAAGCCATGTGCAAGCATTCAGAAATGGTGCTGGCTGTGATAACAGACCAGGGAATAATACATCAGAGGTATGTTGTTATTTCTAACACTGAATACTGGTTTTATAATGTGAAAGCTGTCGTGTCGTCAGTTTCACCCACTGACACTGGTTTTGATTATGGGTGTGGTTTAGTTGGAATATGTAGCTCAATGTAACATGTTGTATATGAAGCAATTAAAAGAAATAAAATGAAAGTCTAATTTTTTAATATTTTTGTGAAGAGCTTGTTTTGTTTTGTTTTGAACAGACACTTAAAAGTCTAAAGTCATATGTTGTCATACTACATTGACCAACAGTCACATGTGAATGCTGGTGAATGTAGTATCCTGGGGTGCATGTATAGTGCTATAATGTACATTTTGAACGTATTATTTGCATCTGTTTATGAAAAAAATGTAGAAATATAGAGCATTCATTTGAATGTGGCATGTTGTGGAGACTGGACCAGGAGCCGAGGGCAGAGGGGTGATTTCAGTGCTCATGTCCCACCACTAGAACCACCACACTTTTAAAAATCACAGTTCCACCCCTGGATATGTAGCCCCAATCACTCCCAGTCATTTTTCACTCCCTCACACTCTGCTGATCGAATCGAGACTTTCTAGTCTTTCTACTGGACGTCTGTTTGGTAATGACAAAGATTGTTTTAGTGATTCGACACGATGCTACATAACATTGATGTTGTGTGATTGTGGAATAAAACCAGCTTCACGATCCTGAAAGCAACAAACATGGAGTTTTCTCATCATGATACTGTACATATAAATTCTTATTTATCTCTATCAAACATACATCAGGGCACCCCAAAAAAGAGACGCACATACCAATACAGAGACTTCAGACCCATGAATAATCAATCACCTCCTTCTATTTGATCAGGGCAATCCTTAGCAGCAATATTATTTCATAGAGGAAGGGGTCTGGGGTGTTCAGAGTAGCCTCTTAATCAGACAGAATCAACTTCTCTATCTCCCTCATCTTAGACAGGCTCCCACTTTGATAGATCAAACATAAACAGTCCTTGATCAATGGATAACTAATCATTAAAACCCCTGCTGCTTCAAGACCGGCCCACTGCGACAGATGTTCCAAGTGTAAAATGCTCCTGATCATTCAAGCCCAGTGATTTAGTGAAGGTTCGAGTGATTACTCTGAAACCAAACTTATCATCAGAACCATAACATCAATCTCACCATCACTCTACACTCACTTCTGAGGGTTAATGAGAAAGAGGCCAGTCACGATCAGTTCGGTTTGCACTGTAAGTTGCTTGGTCAGCTTACAGTGCAAACTGACACCGTTTCAGGTAAGACTTACCTGGATAGATGAATGATCAAGAGCAGAATGTGAATGTTTTCATGAAGGAGTCAACAGGAACCCTAAAGGCAGAGAAGCCAGCCTGTGATTAACTACTCAGTTGAAGGCTGAATGAAGTTGGAACATTGAGCTGTACTAATTACTAATTCTTATGGAACTGGACTTGCTCTTTGCTTTCTTTTCTAAACTCATCCAAGATATTATGTGACAATCCACATTATTTACATCATCCATATTAAAACTCATAAAACACATTTTACTAAAAAAGTAAAACTGCCTGAATGATTTTTCTCTCACTATAGTGAAAAGTTGTCATACTGGCAAGCTGAAAACATGTTGATACTGAACGTATTAGTGTAATGTGCAATGACAACATATCTGATATTGCAAGAAAATATGGTAGTGATAAATAAAGAACATTGCCCGTAAATATAATTCAGGCAGTGATTACACGTGATATAATGTAATGGAAAACAATTTAGTAGTGCATCAAAATAATTTCCAGGATGCAGAGTTGGAAGAAGAACACTTTGGGTCTCACCATTTATCATTTATAATCTGTATACAAACAGTTAATAAATGGTTTATAACACACTATAATGTAGCTGTTAGCAAATGTAAGTGTTTCTTAATGTATTTATCAACAAATATAAAGCGTCACAGATAATAAAATGACAATAGAGTAATAAAGTCTGTCTAATAGAAGAAGTTTCAAGTCTACATTAATCAACATATTTTCTTATATCATAAACCATTTATTAAATGCTTGTATATAGTTTGACTTTTGTTATAATGCAGTTTTATTTACATTGTTTGCCTGCTTTCAAAATATTTATGATCCACAAGTAAAATTCCATGCTGGTTTATTTTGTACATCAACAGAAACATACAGAAACAGAACCATACAGCATTGCACTGAGAACAGCTACATTAGGAGTTAAGCTATACTGAAGTAGCAGAACTGAGATAGAGTACAGAACAGAGGTTAACCAGCTGATGCTTTGTCTCTTTAGAGAAAATGTTGCTGTTGGACCAAACACCAGATTACATTTAATAACAACAATTTTTAATCTACAATTTTTTTAAACCTATGATGGTAACTACAGAATAGTGAAGGGATGATTAAGCTAACAGTAATTGCACATCTGTGACAGAATGCATAGTCTGGGTTCCTGCACTAAATGAAATCTTTTAAATAATGTGCTACCATGTAATTCCTGGGATCCTGGGCTTGTAATGCACAGTTTTGATGTTTTACTTATTTTAGCTATTTAACCTCTTCTTTGTCATCTTTATTGAACAAAGATCTTTATGAAAATAGTGTGTCTGTGTTTGCATTTGCAAGACAAAGACCCATTTAGAGAAAATATCACCATGGCAGCGGTACGGCAGGGGGTAGGGCAGAAATGCCATTACCCTCCAACTGCTTGTAGATGTCTTGTAATAGATTGTCAGACTTTTACATCACCTGTGTCTATTTTATACCTTAACCCTGATTTATAAGAAAAACTGTAGTATTCCAGTGTATTCAGGTTTTAAAGGAAGCATGGAAACGCCTGTATCAATCCACGGGACAGAGTTTGGGGCTTAAGCGACTGTATTCAGTGCTTATTCACTACTGAGCAGCTCAGCTCAAATTGATGTATATGACAAGATTCAAGAGAGAGGAGCACATTGAAAAAACAATCAACATTGAAGTTAGTAGCTCCAAGACGGGTGAAAAGCGGGTACAGGACATGAATGTCATCCAGACGTCTACAACCCCAGGTTACATGTGAGACGAGAAAGCACAGAGAACTCCAGGGAAGAAGTTTAAGTTAGTTAATGCATTAATAGTAAATGAATGTTAATGGAAACAGATACCACAAGTAGGCCTGCATGCTGGGAGCGCAGTGTTCTGGTAGGTACATAAGGTACTATAAGCTCTTTAAGGTATGATGGAGCCTGACCATTAAGAGCTTTAAAAGTGAGGAGAAGGATTTTAAATTCTATTCTATATTTTACAGGAAGTCAATGCAGTGAAGCTAAAATAGGAGTAATGTGATCTCTCTTTCTAGTTTTTGTCAGAATGCGTGCAGCTGCATTCTGGACCAGTTGGAGATGTTTTGGATGTGTCTGATTTTTTTAATATAACGCAGATGAAAATAGGCAGACCTTGAAATTAGTTTTATGTGTGAATTAAAGGACAGATCCTGGTCAAATATAACTCCTAGGTTCCTTACAGTAGTACTGGAGGCCAAAGTAATGCCATCCAGAGTAGTTATATCATTAGATAATGTGTTTCTAAGGTGTTTAGGGCCAAGCACAAGTTTAGTAGCAGGAAGTCACACGTCATCCAGGTCAAGATTGTATGAAATGTATCAGTTCGGCAGAGGCTACTCAGGTAGATACTCAGATATTATTACAGTGAGTATTCAAATACTGCGTAATAATATCTTAATGTCCATATCCTGTGGGTATAAAAGCAGGCAGCAGATTACAGATGGCTACATCAAATAGATTTCACATTGCACAGTGCACTGCAGAAACACAGGGCAGGCAGACACTTTTGCTCAGATTTCTTTCATTCCTATGTATGAATGTGAGAAAAGTGCAGGAACAGCAAAACGACTGTGCATGTCTTTACATTTCCATATCTCCAGAATGTGCCCCAAACTGATGCCTGTGCCAAGAGACTGCAATAAGATCTTCAAGACTAATTTTTTATTTGCCTCAGTCTATTTTAAGAAAAGAGAGAGGACTGTCATTCAGCGAGTCCTTGATATTAAGAAGAAAAAAATGAGAAAGAAAAGGAGATTGAAGTGGGGGAGAAAGAAAAACACAACAAGCACATTCAAAGTAATGCTGAAGCTCTAATTGAGTTATGCAGTGTATGTTGATTGTGAGGCATTTTGAGATCCTTTCCTGGTGTCTCCTGGGGATTGGAGAAGGGCGATAAAAACAGCATTAATGGAAAGAGATGAAAATTGCTCACACTGCTTCATCTCTCTGGCAGTCATTTGTTTACCCAATTTGAATGGAAGAAATCTATCATAAAAGCCAGAGTCGTTAACAGTCAGGATGACTCGGTTGTGGATCCTTTGTAGTGCACTTCCAAGCTCTAAACATGCAAAATGTGCAGCTATGTCTGACTTCACTACCTGACTAAATGACTGAACTTTGCAGTCTTGTGAGGCTTATACGGCTCACAACAACCTATATTTAGATGTCTGTTGGCACATCCATTTAAAGGAAAAGTTCGAGATTTCTGGGAAATCCTCTTGTTTGCTTGTTCCAAGATGTAAGCATCAATATTTAAATCAGTGTCCAGCACAGAGATAAGTCTAACGTTATGTTTAGCCTAGCTTAGTACAAAGACCCGAAGCAGAGGCAAATGTTTAGCCTAGCTCAATTCGAAGTGAAAAAGTCAAGTCTTGTATTATTTACAAAACTGACATAATTCAACATTTTATGAAGTCATTTTATTGCAGTACATCCTTTATATCAGCCCTGTCCTGTAGAGATGGAAATGAAGAAGCACAGGAAATCATTTGAATTACCACACAATTCCTGACTGTGCAGTTAGAGAAAATACATGTGAACCGTTATAAAATTTAAGCAAAGCAACTACTCTTTCCTTTCATGTTTCACTTTAGGCTTCTTGCCATAAACTCTATATACGTGAAATCAGCCAACCATTTCTCAAACATGCTGCTGTGTTTTAGACACTTTCTTGTACTTTTTACACCACTCTGATTCTCTAGTACAAACATCAATTAGGAGGCTCTTGCATCTACATTTAGATTAGAGGTAATGTAAACCATTTCAATACATGTCAAGCCTGCATCATGTGTGTCAAACATCACTATATTCCAAAGTGTTTGGTCATTTTGCATTACAATATATGTATAAACACTTTATACAAATGAATTGAATTGAAATGATACAAATGTAAGTGGTGAACTGCAAGAGGTTAAAAAAAAGGTAAGTTTACCCAAAACTGAAAATGATACAAAAACACTTAAAAATGTAGGTCTTTCCTACAGAGAAATTGCGAAGAAAGTCAAGGTGTCAGTGAGGACAGTTTCACTCAGAAACTGGGGGAAACTCCGAAAGGAAGAGGTCCGGCAGACCCAAAGCCACAACAGAGTCAGAAGACAAGTTTCTGAGAGTCAACAGCTTGTGTGATAGACGGCTCACAAGACAACAGCTTCAAGCACAGCTTCATAGTGGTCGTAGTAAGCAAGTCTCAGTTTCTACTTTGAAGAGAAGACTTCCAGTTGTAGGTTTGACAAGTTGAGTTGCAGCTAGAAAGCCATTGCTAAGAATCAGAAGAAGAGACTTGCCTGGGCCATGAAACACCACCAATGGACTACTGAAGACTGGAAGAAGCTGTTATGGACTGATGAATCAAAATGTAAAATATTCTGTTCATCACGCAGGAGTTTTGTACACCGTCGAGTAGAAAGGATGGTTCCTCAGTGTGTGACATTAACTGTTAAACATGGAGTAGAAAGGATGGTTCCTCAGTGTGTGACATTAACTGTTAAACATGGAGTAGAAAGGATGGTTCCTCAGTGTGTGACATTAACTGTTAAACATGGAGTAGAAAGGATGGTTCCTCAGTGTGTGACATTAACTGTTAAACATGGAGTAGAAAGGATGGTTCCTCAGTGTGTGACATTAACTGTTAAACATGGAGTAGAAAGGATGGTTCCTCAGTGTGTGACATTAACTGTTAAACATGGAGTAGAAAGGATGGTTCCTCAGTGTGTGACATTAACTGTTAAACATGGAGTAGAAAGGATGGTTCCTCAGTGTGTGACATTAACTGTTAAACATGGAGTAGAAAGGATGGTTCCTCAGTGTGTGACATCAACTGTTAAACATGGAGGAAGAAGCATGATGGTCTGGGGCTGTTTTTCTGGATCCAGGGTCGGCTACCACAGCATTCTGCAGCGCCATGCAGAACCCTCTGGTATGCATGTAGTTGGTCAGAGGTTCATCCTACAGCAAGATAATGACCCAAAACATACAGCGGGTAAAATAATTATTGAACACATACCCATTTTTCTCAGTAAATATATTTCCATAGGTGCTATTGACATGAAATTTTCACCAGCTTCCAAGCCATGCCAGAACTACCTTAGGAAAAAAGACCATGATGGTAAGCTTGAAAACATTTTTTCAATAAAAAAACTGGAAAAATTGGGGTGTTCTAAAACTTTTGACCGGTAGTATGTATATATACACATTAGTGGGAGTGAGAGGTACTGGGAGCTGTGGTGTTGATGGTATGAAAAAAAAAGCTACTTAATGCTCACTGTGGTGGATTATATGGATCAAGTAGATTTAATTCAAAACAGTTTAAAATCTAAAACTATAGAATGCATTAAACATGGTCAGTAAAATGTATATAATCTGTAGTTAAGCACAATGGTGCCTCAACAAAGTGTTTTATTAATTTTAAGGCTGGGATTGAAGAACATGTATTGTTGTATTGCAGTGTTTTGTTGTATTTCAATGTTTGTAGTGAATGCAGTGAAATAATCAAAGCATCAGTTAAAGGTGATGAAACAAATGTAACATATAAACATATTTTGTAGGGCACTAGGTTGACTGTAGGTGATGCAGAGAGAACACATGAGACTACAAAGTTTAATCTTGAAGAAAAACTATAGAGCTTATGACAAACAAAAAACTGTACAGAAGATTCAAGAAATACTGCTGAACTCCAAAAACTAGTTGATAAAAAGCCACAAATGAGAGTTGAGACAAAACAAAACCACAGGCATTTGCAAATAAGTGAAACATGTAGTGATGTGCCACACATAGAAGACCACACTTCAGCAGCAGATGCCTTCCAGCTGTTCAGAGATTCAATTCCTTGGTGTAACACTGCAATATCTGCGCAAGACTAGAACACTATCACTACATTCCAATGCTGTTATCTAGGGAGGCTGATTACTGAGGAAAACATATGGTTCAATTCACAACACAGCAAAAAGAAAACACAAATAAAAAGCCCTGCTGATAGGCACATTCAGGAGTTTACTATACGCTCAGATCTCTGTGGATATGGGCATTGTATATGCAAAGCTTTTTATTGGCTCTCCCGCCACCACATCTATACAATGTACAGCTTTTATAGGGTGGCCATGAGCACAACGGGACAATGGTTTCCTGGGAATTAAAGACTTGTGTAGGTGTCTTATGTGTGTCCATGCATGTGTGATTGAGGAAGGAAAGAGAAAAGAGTTTCTGTATCCTATTTTTAGCGAAAGAGAATTGATTTTGACAGTTAATTGAAGGGTGTGCTTATCTTGAAGCAGCTGTCTCCTGTATTTTTCCAAGTGTAGTCATCATCTGCATACGGTATTAACTCCCGCTACCTGAACATAAAACGAAGCCCTGCAAGAGATAAGCTGGCTGTTTTACTGCCACCTCAACGGAGAGAGAAAACTTTTCTCCAGCAGAGGAAGTGAAATTAGCATTTAAATAGCAACACATATTCTATAATCTAACTTTGATTTGATGCAACAGCAGTTGACACACAGTAAAAAGACGAAAAAATGAAGAAAAAAACAATCAAGGAAAAGAAAAGCAGAGAGGAGAGGGGAAGATATCTTAAGCAGGAAAAATATGCTGATTTCTTCTCCTGATGTGTAAGACAGAGGTTTATTTATCTGGTGAAGGTGTAGCTGTGGCAGCAGGAACCTTCAGCTCCTGGTAGTAAAGTTAAAGCAGGTCTGTGATGGCTTCATTACCTAAAAATCTTGGCAATAAAGTACATTTCACTACATGTCCTTTTACTGGCTGGTGGCAGATGAAGTCAGGTCTCATTCTGTTCTATTTAGGTTTCAGGTCTCTGAATGTTTCTGACAAATACGATAATTTCACAATATTTTATAATCTAAATTTGTGTGTCATACAATCAACATCATCTGTCAATAAGAAACTTTGTATGCACATTAGCACATTATCCAGGTTACCATTACCTGTTAGGAGGCTTCTGTCTGAGATTTAAGAGGAGTGCTTTTATTTCATTTTTCTTTTGACTGCAGTTTTTTTTTTTTTTTTTTAATTTTAAAACTTTTACAGTGCACATTTTAGACCTGCATTAAAATGAATACAATACTTAGTATGTAGTAGATATGTTTTACAGATGAACAGCTCTGCAACCTGCTTGTGTCCTATAATGTGTTGTATAGTAACTTATAGTAGTGTGGATCTGTTAGGCAGGAAGTTATGGGCAGGATTTAGATTTAGACTCATTAAACTGCAGCACTCTAGAGATGTGACTCACTCACTGACATCACTGTGTGTACAGTACAGAGAATGTGAGTTGTCAGTGTCAAAATGAGTGTTCAACACTGACTCTGCCACTGACTCTGGAAAAATGTGATGGTTATTTTTCACATTATTTGATTATTCAAAATGATTTCAGGCACTAACATGCTGATGTTTAACACAACATAACATTTTCTAATTAGTACTAAACATAAAGTGCGGCTAAGGATGATGGGAATCTCAGACATAACCCAAAGTACACATTTTAATTTTGACCTGATGTTACAGTAGCACTGGAAAACAGCATTAGTTATTATAAACCATCCTGTGGGGAACATGGATGCCTGTACTACATTTTATGGCAGTCCATCTGATATTTGTTGAGATATTTCACTCTGAAGCAAAAATGACAAAACAATGGTGGCACAAGATAAAAAGTTAGCAGATCATAAATGTCAGTTGCAAATTTTGTGTCAAACCATCTACAGGATTTAAGAATCTTTCACTGGATAAATGAAAGCTTTGACCTGTTGAAAAGTCAGTCAGTAGGATGAGTTGTCTGACACAGAAATACATCCAATAGTTGTTGAGATATTTGAATCAGGATCCAGGTGACATTTCCATCCAGAACCAAACTGCTGTTAGCTAAACATTTTTACTAACATTGAATTTGTAATAGGAACAAAGACACTCAGGAAACTACACAATAAAGCATACATTATTAATTATTTTATAACATTTTTCAATGAGTTTTTGAACATGGGTTAATATATACTAGAGGACTGACCTTTAAGTTTCATGAAAAATCTTAAATGATTAAAGATGAGCCCAGTTCTAAAGAACAAAATGAAATACAATGATCATGAAAATGTCATTTCTTGATGGCGATCAACTCCAATACACATAGTGATCAATATTCATGTTTTGACTGGTGGTCATGATGTGTACATGATATAATTACAGATTGAGGCTATAAATGCCAGTGCTGGGAGATACTGGACATTCACTACTTTAAGTTCTGAGCCTCAAGGATTAATGCTGCTTAGTTCAAAGAGCATGAGAAGAAGAAGAGAAGATGGACTGAGAGATAATGATATCTGGATTTTTTAACAGATCAACAACAAACTATATCATAGAGAGAGAAGAGTGAGAAGCTATAACTAAAAATAAAATGAGTTTCCAAATCTGCCTTTGTACATATTTACAGGCATGATGTCAGATTCAAACTGGCACTTTCATCTTCAGGTACTCCACAGTAATCTCTTCTTACTATGTGATGTAAAGCACTTTGAAGTGTTGCTGAAAAGTGCTATACAAATAAACTTGCTTTTCCTTGCCTCCTCTCACACATCTATATTTTCCCATTCTTTTTTCCCCTCAATGAAAATACTTAATCATGACTTTGGCACTGGGGCAGAATTATTCATGGGCTATTGAAATGAGAGTGCTGAGCCATTAATCAGATAGTAGTAACTGCCACGGATGAGGCCAGGGCCTATTAAAATGTATGTCCTTTTAATTTGGTTGCGTGGCGCTGGTAAAATGCAGCATACATGCGTCAACCTCCCTTTAATAGTCTGTCATTGACATTCACACGAATGGGCCAAGCTAAGGGCACATTTGGCAGTGATGGTGATCAAGGTCAGTGATGCAGCTATTGTCTTATGTTTACTGAACATGAGCTCCAGTTTGCTTACATGGGGTGATAATTGATCATTTTAAAAGGGGCATCAATACCGCATGCTGTGATGCACCTAATCTGTGTTGATCACTCAGTGGAAGCTACACACATTGTGAATACATTTACCTCAAAATTAAAAATGCCTGATTATTTTGATAATTATAATAAGTAAAACTGAGTGTTGGAACATGTTTATTCACACAATATATAAAAAAAACAATGGTATTGGATAAGATTAATGCAATAAATGTAATACATAGCAAATCAGATTTCTGTTTTAACTGTAATTTATTTCATTACTTTGTAAGGCTATAATGGACAAAAGAGTTTTGGGACTTAGAAAGGTTATATAGTGCATATCTTAAAGGACCATCCATGTGGGGCCCCTGAAAACCCACTGGTTAAACTCTGCACACTTGCATCTGTGAATACAGGAGTGATATCAGAGCAGAAGTCCCCTAGCAGCTCACTTCAAATGGGGTGATCACACTGAAATATTTGCAAATTGAAAAAGTATTTAAAAATGCCCAGTGGGAGCTTAAATGAGGATTATGATATTTAAACCTTCTTATAAATTATCCAATCAGTATGGTCAACACTGTACTGTGTTTTGTAGTGCAACTTGTAGTCCAGTTGTATTTTTCTTGTCTTATTTCTTCTAGGATGTGGACATGGCAGGTGGTAATCCTCTTAGTCCATTTATGTTTATTTCATTTTTATATTGGACCGACTATATATGTTTTTAATGACTCTGGTGTCTTGTTAACATGTGTTACCCAACCTATTACTTCTATTTATATGAAGTCTTTGGTATTTATAATTTTCATTGAAAATATATTTATGACTTACTGACTAAATTTGACCTTCTATTTTATTTTTTATGACTTTTCATATTAATGATTGTATTCTTATATTGATGGTGTCTCTTATGGTCTTGACAGGTGAATGTGATTAGATGATTGTAGTGCTACTGGTCATATGCCTCATTTACCTCCTATAGGTATTTGCCCAAGGAAGACCTGTAGTTGGTTGAAACGTTGCAAATAAAGTAAAGGTTGTTCTGATTCAGTATGCAGGTACTCTTTGTATCAGTCCAGTAAATCCAAAGTGCTTATAACTTCCATTACCAACAGCCATTTTCCAATTCATGCAAGTGGCACTGTAATTTATAAATGAGGTTTTTTTTTTTTTACCCTGCAGGGCTGCTGGTTCCAGTTAATTTCAGTAGGCTATCAAACTCAACTCAGAGACTTGAAACTTGCTCAGAATAACAAACGCATCATAATTAAACATCATAATGTTTTAATCAAAGTGACTTAATGTTAGAGTGGTAAAATGGTGCTGGTTGGTGGTGCATTCATGTGCTGAAGTGAAGGTCTGATAGCAGAGCCTCTCCAGTCAGTTAACATATAGGATTGCATTCATAAGCTATACTATTTGGAAACTTAGTAGGTAATATGACTAATAGAATCAGAACAGAAACAGAGAGACATACTGATAATCCATCAACAGCAGATTTAGCAAAAGCTGATGCTAAACAAGCCACATAATGTGTCCTTAGGAAATGAAACTGCAGTACTGACAGGCTGAAACCCTGCAGGCAGACAATCATATATGTGGATCAGCACAGCACATAAAGTGTATCCAATGGTTAACATGCATATGAGATTTCTACATGAATACATAATCATATTTTTTTTATTTCAACATTTTTCATGAGCACAGCCAGTATATCACAGCTCTCAGCGTGTTATAATCCACACATGCACAAATGCTATGTAACATAGTGCTAAAAGATGGATAAAAATAGATGTGATGGACATTTTTGCAACCCTGTCCCTGTTCATCATGTCAGATAATACCTAAATACAGCAAAGCCCTTGTATACTGTTGATACTCAAGGACTATGCAATACATGATACTCATGGAGGCCACAGTACCACACATTCACATTCACTCAGCTAAATCCTTTAGATGTAGACAAACACATGGGAACAGCAGTGATGCTGTGTGATGGTTTTGAGGGTCAAACATACAAACACACTGTCACAGTGCCACACAAAGAGCCAAGACACTTTAAGCTCTATGTTCTGCAAATAGAACAACACACACACACACACACACACACACACAATATACATATACACACACGACTGAAATGCACAAAAATACGTGTGTATGTGTTTGCACACATGCTACAAACACAGCAGCAGGACCTGACAAGCTGCAATGTTCACTACACCCAACTTTATGAATCTGATTATTATGAACATAATCATGATTTTGTGATTATTATAGCTTTACCATGACTATGGCTGAAAGCCTTTTATTAGGTTTGTCCTGAGGTGTTTGAGGAAAGAATGTAGGGTATCAAAAAACTAAACTAAATAAAAAAACAACCAAACTTTCACGACAAACTGTCTTTTAGATCTTCTTGTGTGCAAAGTTGACATTGAAAACATTTATTATGCGCTTAAGGCCCTAAAAGGTGTGTTGCATTCACTGGGTCAAAATTTTAAGTATGCAGAACCTCTCAGACTTTGCAAATGGGTGATCAGCTGCAGGGAGCAGCCACACACCAATGTGGCAACATGCCAAAACATATAGCAGAATGAGTTAAACAGAGATCCTACTACAGGCACAAATGAATACATATTCATCTACACAGATGATGTACCCTAAACAGATGAAAAACATCTACATTTCTGCAGTAATATTGATCACCCCCCACCACCAACCCTCAACCTGTCACCTGACTGACAACATTTATCACAAACCCATCATACACACACTACTATAATCTGTTTAGGAATCATATTAAAAGGATGTTTCTAACTTCTTAAATTGGCTCATAATTATCAGATTTAGACACTTTTGTAATCCAGGTGTTTTTTGTTTGTGCAGTGTGGATTAAGAAGTGCCACAGACTCCTCCCAAAATACACAGAGCCAAGACACTTCAAGCTCTGTGTTCTGCAAATAGAACAACACAAACACACACACACACACACACACATACATACACACACACACACACACACACACACACACACACACACACACACACACACACACACACACACACACACGTTGCACTCAGACGGGGAGTTCCGGTCCTCTGAAATGATGCGAACGCGGAAGTAACTTAAAACTGCATTCTATCAAAAGGCCACCAGGGGGCGACCGTTTTGGTCTCTATACAAGTCAATGGAGAATTCACCAACTTCTCACTTGATTTCTAACCTCAGTAAACGTTTTCAAAATGTGTTTATGGTCTCAATCGCTAGTTTAAAGCCTTCTTCAATGCATTATGATGTTTTTTTTTGAGATTTTGGCCTCCCTGGTTTTATATTTGACGATAAAGCAAGGTATGCATTAGGGCGTGGCTACGTCGTGATTGACAGGTTGATTGACAGGTTTAGGAGGGCAGACCTTTATATACAGTCTATGGGGCAGACAGATGGTCTATGTTTATTGCCTGTGTGGAAATAGATACCTGTGAACTTGTCTCACGACGACATTTTTCTGAGTTCTGAGTTTTGTGTAACATTTCAGTCGCCTAAAAACAGATACACTAAGGATTCTGATATTCAGATGTTTCGGCAAGTAACATTGCATGTCCCATTCAAAATGATTTGCATTTTATTTTAGCCAAAATTAGTATTAATATCATAGTTAACATTAACGTGCATTACTGACAAAGAGTAAAGTTTAATTTACGAGTCACCCTGTGCTAACAAAGCTAGCGTTAACTTCGCCGGTAACGTAACGTTAGCGTCTCTTATGCTAACATTATCGTTACCTGGCCTTGACCCTTGATAACCATATGGCGTCAACCATAAACAGTAAGTTAACTTCATGTCATAGAAATGTGAGCAGTCAAAAGCTGACAACGAACGGTACAGTAAAAAAACGTCTATTTTGTGTACCTGGCACATATGGCTCATGCAAGTGTAACGTTAATGTGCTGCATTAATAAAGTCAATACAGCTGTTTGCGAGGTCGTTGTGATATTTCAGGTTGAAGTTAACATAATTTAGCGTAGACATAAAATTACGCCGGCTTTGTGGCAATACAGTAGGACAATATGGCAATACGTGTTAATACATTTTGTTAGCAGGTCACCAGTTCCTAAACGGCACTGGCTATTTATCTTTATGTTCTCTTAAATTCGCCTATTTGTGATTATTGGACAGTGAATATGTCATAATAGTAGGCGGTTATGTCATGATGTGTTGTCATATCGACTGTTTTGATACAGGCTAATTTCGGTCTTAATATATTTTGGTTGTAAGAAGTCTGATAGTGTATGACTCCACTTTTTAATGTAGTGTTGTTATTTTAATATGTCAGAGACTAGAGATGAAAACTGTCTCTCAATCTGGCACATTTACCTGGATTCACAATTCAGTTATATTCAATTCTGTCAGAGATAATTCAGTTAAAATACCAATTTTGCTTGGATATTCTCAGTTTCATAGTAAATGTACAGTACATTGCAGATGTGGTGCTTTGTAAGTGTAAACTGTTAATGCACACTCACACGCAATTTTGAGTGAATTCACAACAGTAACCACTTTTCACACACAATAGTTCTCATTGAGGCAGACTTAAGATATGCACCTATCCTGACAAGCTGTTATATGTATATAATTTATTGTAATCCACCATTTCTCAACTAAAGTGTTTGTCTTTGTCTGTAATTCAAAAGGTATCCACATTGAAATGACCCATGCCAACAGAAGGAAGACCTCATGCATGAAGACCTCACGCGTGGAGCAGTGTTATTTGGTGCCATTCATCTGGTTGTGGAGAACGGAGACTGCATGGACAACCTCCTTGGTTCTCAAATGGGTTGTGATGATGATTACAGAAAAACAATTCCAGTTCAACATACTCAGATGAAACCACAGACCAACTATTGTAACAGTGTATAATTCTGTCCTTAATATTCTGAGGTTCAATTTCTTGAATTTGACTTAATTTCTGCAAGACAGGCGATGATAGTAACATATTTAAAAACAAGTTAAAAAATATTAAGATTTAGTGATGGATCAAGTCTGGAGTCATCACCTTCACAGGCTAAAGTATTTCCCAGTTTGACATGGATAGGGTTTTCAATAGGAAGCAGCTGGAACTGGCCTATGTAGTAGGCATACAAAGTCTTACATGTTTACTTCAGATTTGACAATTACATTTTGAGTCTGTTACAACTAGTGCTCAATATTGCATGTCCTTGTATGGATTTCCATTCGTAGACTAATAAAATGTAGATGTTTAATAAATGTTGCTATTATGTGTTGAATACAGCTCTTGTAATTACATATTCCACAAACCTCAATGTATTTGCATAATTACAATACTGTACATGTAGCTATTGTTACAATTCATACCAGATATACACCATTAAAGGGCATGATCATCAAAAATTCTTTATTGCACATGTTTAACTATTTACACTACATTTTGTGAAAGCTACGTCCGACATGGGGAGAGAGAGTGTCAGAGACCATGGGGTGATTAGACTGGGGTGGTTAAGGGAGAAAAAGGGTGGGAATAGGAGGATGTAGGGGACAAGGAAGAGCAGAGCCGGTAAATCTGAACAGTGTTATGGCCACAATTGTTAAAATAAGGAAAAATAACACTCATCACATGAGACATGACACTGTGGGCTATTGGTCAGCGCTAAAAAAAAAATCCATTAAGGCTCAACTTCAACAGCAAAGAAACTGTACAACATTTCACTGTTGCTGAAGTTGGGCTTTAATGGACTCAGCAAAGCTGTTTAAAAAAATATCATTTCCCCTAGGGGTTAAATGAACTCCATTACGCACAAATAGCCCAGGAGTGTCAAACCTGATGTGAGGGTGTTTAACAAAAATGCCATTTAAACAAGGAACAAATGTAGCCATAACACTGTTCACAAACCTGCGAGCCTTGTCCAGCTTTGCAGGTTTGGCACCAGCCCTCCACCTGCACCTCTGGGTGAGTTCCGAGAAGAGCGTCTTCATATCCGGGTACTGCAAGTGGAGGTGGTGCAGGTCCTCCTTCATGGCTGCGACGAGGCCGACACTCTTAACACTCCCCAGGTCATTCCCGCCGCAGTGGGTGAGGAGGACATCCGGCACTGCTCTTCCTTGTAGGGACCGGCGGAAAAATGGGAGAAGGCTTGTCCACCTCAGACCATCCCAGCCGAACCATTGCACGCGCAGATTGTCTTCACCAAGGTTGTGCCCCATGGTCTCTGCAGCTCTCTCAGCCCCACGCCGGACGTAGCTGTCACCAATGATCCATACGTTCACTGGATGGAGAAAAAACATTATAGGGAGAAATGTATCATATTATAAGTGCATACTGTGGAGGTGTTTGTCTGATTCTGTTAGGGAGGGCGATTTGGGAGAACCAGGTAAAATTGGAAGGCACTGTGATCTGGTATAACAATACTGGTGTATGAGCAAGTATTGACCTTGGGTAGAAGCCTGTTATCAAGTAGGAAATCTACGGCTGTAGGTATGATGTACGTTTGAGAAAAAGGAATAAGTTCTAGTGTGAGGAAACTGAAACCTCCAAACATCTGAAAGGCCACATTGACACATAAAATCATTCACAACTCCTGCTGACCTAGAAAGACTCTGAGGGTTAGTTGACGACCTTTCCAAGGCGACATCCAATACAAGGTTGAAGTCCCCTCCTATTATGAGATATCCATTATCAATCTTGGGTATCGTCAGAAATAGTTTTTTAAAATAATTACTGTAATCGCAGTTTGGAGCATACAAGCTCACTCAAATTACAGGATTGGCAAAGAGTTGTCCAACAACAATGACATATCGCCCGTTAGGATCTCTAATTACGTCTTGAGAGGTAAAGGAAATATTTTTGTTTATTAATATAGCCTTCCCTCTCGCCTTTGCATTAAATTTGGAATGGTACACTTGACCAATCCAGCTTCGTTTGAGGCCGGCAACATTAGCATTACATAGGTGGGTTTCTTGTAAAAATGCTACATCTACCTTCAGCTGTTGCAAATGAGACATAACTTTTTGTCTTTTAACTGGGTTATTGAACCCTTTAACATTCCTTGGTGGGGTTATCAGTTACCTTATTATGATGACTACCCATACTGGTTTAAGAGAGTAAATAGGTGGGAAGGCAGGATAGTGTAGTGACAGCAATATGGTGTCCTGTCTGAAAAGTGTGCAGCAGCAGAGAACCTCACTTGATTTCTAACCTCAGTAAACGTTTTCAAAATGTGTTTATGGTCTCAATCGCTAGTTTAAAGCCTTCTTCAATGCAGTATGATGTTCATTTGGGAAATTTCCGCCTCCCTTATTTTATATTTGACGATAAAGCAGGGTATGCATTAGGGCGTGGCTACGTCGTGATTGACAGGTTGATTGATTCACAGGTTCAGGAGCGCAGACAGATAGACTGCAGGAAATAGCCGTGAACTTGTTTCACACCGACAGTTTTCTCCGGAGTTTTGTGGTTATAGTTAGTCGTAACAGCTAACTTGGTTAGCATCACTAGGTTGCCGGTGTAGATTGTGGTAGATCCAGCCCTCCCAACCTCCCCCGCTCCGTCCTCATGCTCCTCCTGATGCCCACATAAGTAGAATCCGTGTTTTTATTTTTCCCGGCATGCACCGGAAATTTTCAAGATGGCGCTGCTCAGATCCGAAACTATTGGCCTCCGAGCAGCAGTCCACAAACCAACAGTGTTGGGCACGTTACTTTGAAAAAGTAATTAATTATAGTTACTCATTACTTCTCCAAAAAAGTAACTGAGTTAGTAACTGAGTTACATCAATGTCAAAGTTATTAATTACCGGGAAAAGTAACTATTACGTTACTTTTTAAAAAATTGTTCAAATACGTCAAATTATTTGGCTGCCCCAATCAACAACAACTGGCCCAAAACTTGTTAAATTATGCTTAAGAAATGTACTAAAAAGAAGTAAATAATGTAATTGCACATGTAGCAGATGTGCAGCAATTGAATTTTATTCCTCAAAACATTTTGGAAACATTTTGCTCTCACACGCTGCATTGATAGTCACACATACACACACATATACCCGCAGTCACTCTCTACAGCGCACTCGTGCTCGCTCAATCCAGACTCCGGGAGATTGTGTCTCATTTGCGCTCTACTCTGTCTTTGGTTTTGCCTCTAAGTGCAGCCAGTCTTTGGCAGAGAGACAGGAGAGAGAGAGAGAAGCGCCTGTTCGGGTGAAAACCGCTTCAATGAGGTCTGAAGAAGTAACGCCACATTTTTGGGGGACAGTAATGGTAAGGGCGTTGTAACAGGGGGAACAGTAATTAATTTGATTACTCGTTACTGAAAAAAGTAACGCCGTTAGTAACGCTGTTTATTTATAATGCCGTTATTCCCATCAATGCAAACCAATGGGTGACGTCACGGATGTTACGTCCATTTCTTATATACAGTCTATGGTATTAACCTTCTCCTCAAAATATCAATAAATAATGAAAAATGGGCATCACTGAAACCCATCAGTCCAAAACGCAAACATATTCACTTTATAAAATGAAAAACCGCACATTGGAGGTGGAACCAGAGGTTTTCTTGTTTTTGCTTGAAAATGTATTTTAAAAGTTAACGGTTTATTGCTTAACTCATTGCGGATTGTACTGACTGACACAATTATTAATCAACAATCTGTTTCTAAGAATAATAATAGCTAATAGCAGAATTCAACAGTGCAAAAATATACTGAATCCTGCCAGCAAAGATATTTGTGGTTATAGCTATGCTCACTGCTGTTATCTATAATTGGTGAATAAAGTGTTTCTGAGAAGGGAAAAATAACAGTTACATAAATAAATCTTCCTGGTGGCCACAAAAAGAAAAGAAAAAAAGTCAGAATTAGAGCTTTGGGAACGATGCTGTCTGTGCCTGGTCCTTTAAAAGACAGAAGTACAAGAATGCAAACCTGTCTGCATAGAGAGTACATGAGCATGTGCATGTGTGAATCAGTCTGTCAGTGCCTGGGTGCGTTACCATAAGTGGAATTTGTTCACCCATGTCTGTGCACACAAAGAAGTGCCATTTGTTTTCCACCAGGCATTGCAAACACTCCATCACCACAGAGAGACATCTCTCAGTGGACCCAGCCCACATGCTCTGCAACACAGGCAATCTGTTTAGCAGGACAAGGCATGACAGCGTGTGTGTGGATGCACGTGGGTGTGCGTGCCTTCTGTATTTTTACACCTATATGTCTGAAAAAGGAAGTATATGTGAATCTCCACAGCAGATGGGAGCTTTCAGATATAAAATACCAAAATTAGATGCTTCCTCCCTCAACCAAATCTGCAGCTATTCAGAAAATAATCAAATTATTTGGATTGTGTATATTTGCATCAATATAATTCGGGGGGCAATATGACATTTTCAGACCAGTACTTTAACAATACCTTCATACTACATACCCTCCAGACATGTTATAATACACGGTCGCCCATAATTTTGGAATAAAATATTTTTTTACCTCTTTCCATGAAATGATTGTTAAAATGTGATTTATGCTTGATAGATAAAGTGCATATTTTCAAAATTGTATTGATCAATCTCATTGCACCTGGTCAAAGGTGAGTACTGATGTGTATAAATAGAAAATAAAAAGAGGAATGTGTCTGAAAACAAAATTATTCCACCTTTATGGGCGACCGTGTATATACTATATTATTATATATTGAACTGTGGATGTCAAATCCATTCCAGTGTGTTGACCTCTTACTCTCAAGATTTTTAACAGTATCAATATTTATTTTTATCTGTTCCGCCTATAAACAAATATATTTAGATTTTTAAAAAATCCTTATCCTTATCATCACTACTACCAGTTTTTGCAGTTTCTCCAATCAAACCAGGACCAATATGTACAAAAAAACCAAACAAACATTAAATTCCTTTGCAACTAAAGCCATGACGTTAATATTGTAATAATATTGTTAATATGCCGCCTTTTCAGTTACATTTTTGATAATGGCATTTGATGCTTTTAATGTTTTTTTAATATTGTAGTTGTTGTCCTTCAGTCGTTTAGTGGTTCTTTTTGCTGTTTGTTATAACTCTTGTTTGATTTTATGTGTTTTATATATGTTCACCTTCTTTTGTTCTTTATTTTTAAATTATTTGTATGTGCATGTGTTTAATTTGCCATTAGTTAACCACGGCTTTTCAGCAAATGTCTGTTTCAGTACTTTCTTTACTAGAGGACTTTTTTTTAACATTTCCATAGAGTGAGGTTGTAATGGACGAAAATGATTCATAGGCTTCATCTACTTCTTCAACATTCTTCACTTTATCCCAGTCCTGCTTTAAAACAATTAATAGCACTTTGTGTTTTATTTCTAATGATGTGGAAGGTTTTAATGTCTTTCTTGGTCCTTGTACAGCCTTGCATAATTGATGATAATAGATAACAGATGAACACCTGTGTCATTTATAGTTGTCCACTTAATACTTTATCGATACCATTGGTAAATGTATTGTCAATTCCTGTATAGCTGTATGTTGTTATTCTATTTGGCTGTGTAATTGAGGGATGTAGACTGTACATTGAACTGATGAACTTGTAGTTGTGTTGTGCTCTTGTGGATTTAGCATGTCAATGTTGAAATCCCCTGACACAAAACTGTTTTCTTATTATTAATGTCGTTATACGGTTCCAATAACACTTCCCTAAAGGTGTCAGTATCCTGGTTTTTAATTCCTACTGTGATGAATTCCATTTTATTGTCCAATGTGAAAAGCCAACTCCCCCACCTTTTGTTTGAATCCTCTTAATAAAAGAAAACAAAACAAAAAAAACCCATCTCATGTCCCTAATGCTCGCTAAGCCAAGTGTCACATATCTAAATGTATTGCTAAGCATTTCCATTAAATTGTTGTGTTGTTCTTTCTGGATTCATTCATCAAACATATCCAGTGTGTTGATGTACCTGATGACGAGAGTGTTTACTGCTGTTGATCCATTCAGTTTAATCAATATTTGCAGCTTGTGGTACAAGTGGCCTGGATCTTTAAACAAAAAAAAATACATATGTGTGCTCTCTTTGTGTGTCCACGGTCGTTTAGGTAAGATGTTGGTTCTTGTACAAGTTTCTTTTACATTCCTTCCTTAAACTTTTTTCTTTCTGTTGGTGAAGCTGTTTTGTTGGTCAGGGTGTGACAAGCTTTGACATCACTGTTGTCAATAGAAATGCCCTTTCTGTCCAAGAAGCCAATCACCTGTCACTCTAGCAATTCTCCTTCAGAGGGTACCACTGACGGTTGCCAACCCCTCACCCATCAGCAAAACTGTCAGAGGCCACATCCACCCTGGTATAGGACCAGTGTCTCGTCTTCAGGCCCCTTCAGGTAACCCAGTATTATGGTTAAATGTATTGCTGTTGGTTTGTTTATGTTATTATTATTGCTGTATATACACAGAAGGGAATTGTGTATATTTTTCTGCTTATGTAAAACATATTATTATTAAGAGGATGATGTATAATATGATTTATTATTTTCAGAACTGTTACAACACTTAGTGTTCAATAAAGCACCGCAGCCATCGGATCTGCTCGAAAAGAAGACATAATCTTGTTTACTGTACAAACCCTAAACGGACTAGCATTAACCCTTCCCTCGTTTACAGTATGTGTACAGGAAGGTTTCAAGTTTACACATTACACCTTGGCTTCAAACTAGTTGTGATGTCAGGAATCACACTTGTTAGTACATGTGTAGAGAAATGTTACCCAGGTGTAAAACCCAGTAACTAGTAATGAATAAGAGTCAGTATTCATTTATTTTTTCATTGGTTTTATTTGTTCACATCAGCAAAATCTTAAAATTCCCATTGCACTTGAAAGCACCACCATTTCACACAACCCCACATGGGGGGTACCTAGCCCCCTTAACCAATCAGGAGTTACCCAGGCCACGTTCAGCCTGTCAGCTCAGAGGTGAAGTCTAGGCGCGTTTTTCTTCCGGCCTTTTTTCCGACTTCAGCCATGGAAGAGAAGGCAGCTACATGCTAGAGGAAGAAAAAGAGAAGATAAATCCCTGAATTGAACTGTGATAATGAACATCTCCAGCGAGCCTACTTACCTACAGTGAGTATGGAGCTGTATGGTCTGTCGTCGGAAACGAAATTGCACCTGTAAGACGAGATATTTACTGGCCAAAAATCCTCATT
Source organism: Scomber scombrus (assembly GCF_963691925.1). Classification (NCBI taxonomy): domain Eukaryota; kingdom Metazoa; phylum Chordata; class Actinopteri; order Scombriformes; family Scombridae; genus Scomber; species Scomber scombrus. Next base: position 1,034,847 of record NC_084972.1, read on the forward strand.
AAGATAGCTCGCCATCATCATCGATGCTAGCAGTAGCTCGGTGTCCCGCAGGCTAACCTCCTCCCCTCCGATATATGTGTTGAAAGGGAAGATTTGGTTTATTTTTCTATTGTCAATTCAAAAGAAATAATTTGATATATTTTATGATGATGGAACTAATTTTGAATTTTATTTTTGTAATGCTGAAGAAACATATTTAATTTCACTTGTTAGCAGTAGGTTGGAGAATCATTTTTGGTGTAACTTCTCTATTGTACTACTAGGCCTATAGTGCAGGGAGATGATAAAGCACATTTTTCTAAAAAACCTCTGATCCTAAACTAGCTCTATGTGAATTTTGTATTGTTTTCTTCACTTTATTCGCACTTTATGCTATTTTAGTCTGATAAGCTATATGTTTATGGTTACCTACTGTGATGAATGTTACTGAAACACTGTTCCCATGAACAGTAAAATATGTTTGTGTGTTCTTGAATGGTTAGTTCTCATATTTGAACTTGATATTTTTTAATGTTGTACAACTGAAGATTTGATCAGATTTAAGATTTAAGTACGAGGTTTAATGTGATGTTTTACATTTTGACGTTGAAGCCTTTAATGACCCCTCTTAGAATAGAATAAAATAGAATAGAATAAATACATATGACCTTGTCTTTAGGTCAGGTTTTTTGAGTGGCGATCCAAGGACCAGGATGAGATCCTGATTGCATCAGATGGTGAGCCAGAGAATCTTGAAGAAGAAGAAGATACATAGGTACCCAGTCATCCACACACACACACATACACACACATTCCCCTTCCATGAACCTTGAAGATCAGGTGTACCTGCATCCACTTTCAGCTTCCTAAGGGCCCAACGAACAATTTGAACTCATTCTCATTTTGTGCACGCTTTTTCTTTTTTCTTTTGGGTATTACGTTCACACTTTAATATAAATGGGTCATTTTCTCTATTCATTGTAACAATACAAGAGTTACTACTGAAACTTCAATCCTGTATCTGTCTCATTATTGTTGCTCAACTTCTTGGCTCCTAACGAATCCGGTCTCTTCTGATACTAGCCTATTGGAGTACTACCAGTTTACTCTGTTATTTTACTTTAATCCACTTTTAAAATACTAAATTGGTTACAGAAACGTACTTCCTTCTGAAGACAAATGTGAGAATGTGTTTTGACTGAAGAGGAACTTAAACAAAATGATGCAGGTTAAGTCAGAAAATATCTGATTAAGAATTAAATAGAAAATTGTTAATCTACATCTGTATCTGGATCAGATCTGCATCAAAAACATTCTTCATGGTGGATAAAGAATATGATACAGTACATTACCGGATTTGTTGAATTTAGTTCAGTAGTGCAGTAGTTCATGGGAAATTAGTGTCAGTATTAAAAATAGCACATACATGAACAGCATGAAAATATGATGCTGATTCAACGTATTTCACACACTGGCTTTAGTTGTTGCCTAAACCTATTAAGATTATCTCAAATCAAATGTTTTCCACCACTTTTAAACATTCAATAGCTAATCTCTTGTTGAAGAAGCTAACCCATCACTAAATACTCTATAATAGTCAGTATAGCCCCATAAAATCTAAGATTTAAGTTAAAGTTGCCTTACCTATCAGAAGAGAATTAAGTCTGCTTTTAGAGCACATTATAGAGCTGAAACTGTGACTATAATGAACTTTTTAGTGATGTTCTCTACTCTACTAAGTTTCAGTGCAGTTTCATCACTGAGAGTCATGCCACTAGGTGGGTTTACGTTTAATATTTTCCATCACTTCAGCTTTGTCTGTCACTCTATTGATTATGTCAATGCTATCTTCTTCTTGTGGTTTACTGCACTCAATAGGAGAAGCACTGCTGTTTGGTTTTGGTAAAAATGGAGTGACCTGTGCCGAATTGTTATTGCATGTGCCAAATTACGTTCCAGCCAAGTACCTTTGTTGCATGTCATACCCATTTCTCTTTGCTTGTTTCCTGTCTTCTATATCCTCTATTCAATAAAGGCTAACCCCCCAAATAATCTTGTGAAGTGTGATATATTTGGATGGAAACCTGACTGTTGTTACAAACACTTGGCTTCAACCTTGTAGCACTAATCTGGTTCGAAGTAACAGATGAATCTAATGGCCAGCTATGTAGTAGCTTCAGCATGTTCAACTAAAAAGAAACATAATGGAACATTTCTTTTGTGCACTTGATGGACACTTAATATGCAGTATATTTTGTGAAAATAGTCCTCTAAATATGTGCAATTATCACTAACCCAGGATTTTCACCGGGTCTGTCAGCGGGGCGGAACAGCTGCGCCAAGGTTTTGCTCCGTCCTCTGCCCGGTGTCAATCCCCACCGGGAGCGTTACGTCAGTGGAGCGGAGCTCTGGGAGAGAAATCTGCCTTTTAAATGAATTTGCACTGTTAATACAGTTATTGTGGCAGCCCAATCAAATCTGAACGAGTGCCTTTAGGCTACCGTAATTGCTGTAGTAGCAGCACAACTGAACAGCCCGATTTTGTTAACTTGCTTTGATTTTTGTGCTTCTATCATGTGTCAGTAGGCTACGTAGATAGATGGTGTCTTTATCCGTCTGTTTTATTCGTGTTTGTTGCTGAAATACGATCGGGAGGCTGCACGGGTTTTATTTTGTCAGTTGACTGGAAGTTTTATGCTGATCCTGTGTCTGACTTCCTGTCTGGTGCCATCTGTTCTGTTGAACTTGATGCGATTTAGAAACGGCTCCATCAAAAATAAAAATGCTGCGGATGATAGTGCTGCTGCGCAGAGAGCCGCTCCTCGGACGCTGCAGAGGCGCTCCTGGTTGAAACACTTTCATTGATTAGAGTGGCAGCGATCAGCTCCAGTGACAGCGCCGCTGACGGCCCAGTGGAAATTGGCCTTAAGACAATTAAATATTTTCAAAACATAATGGGCAGTAAAATGAAAAATAAATAAATAAATATATATATATATATATATATATATATATATAGTACACATGTCCCAACAGTCAATGAGTTTTGGATATGCTTGAACTGATATGGTGTGTTTAGAACACACTGAAAAGACTAGTTCGGCTGAGGAGTAATCACTTCCTGCAATAACCTCGTCAAGGAGACTATGCAGACAAATTGAACACAGGGAAAGTAAACACTTATTACAGCATATATGCACCCACTACCTGATCAAAGGTAACAGAGAAGTGAACGTTAGTCATCCAATGCCTGTCCCAACACTTAACAGTCCCTGAAATCCCCCAAATAAGATCAGAAGCTTCCTTCTGAAGTGTAAGTCCTCTGCTGAGATGACCCAGTACACATACAAAGGCATTGTCATGGTCTCCCTTCAAGTGTGAAATAGTTGCTTTAAAATAAATTACACTTAATTAATGATAATAACACAATGAGTTTAAAAAGGAAATCTAAAGTTTGTTCTTCAAATCTCCGCAACAGACTCAAACTGCCTCAGAACTTTGAGTGAGGAAGGAAACATAACAATAGACAAATATGAATGAACAAGTATGTCTTGACCTGTTCAGCTGACTTAAGTGTATGTATGGCCTGCAATGGGTTTAATCCTGTAAAGTTAATAAATGGCATTAATTTTGTAATTTGTTTTTCATCCACATTCTTCAAAACAAATGTACAAATTTGCAAAACAATAAAAGCATTATGGAGTACACAACTGAGAGAGAACCAACTGTTAAATGACTGAGACCACAGTTGATTCCTGCTGCATTAGGCCATGTCTTTATTAAGCTGATTGCTCTTTAAGCACTTCAGCTGTGACATATCGGCTTCTCCCTGTCAGACCCGGCCTCTCAGAGTCATTACCATCAATCTGTATGGACCAAACTCCTCTCCAATTCTTGCGATCAGCCCAAAAGTAATTTAAATAATGGATGAGTGTCATTACATAATGACAACAGGCATATTATGAACGTAACAAAGCAGGAACGGTAGCTCATTAGAGGGAAAGGAATTATTTTGGAGGGAATGAGATAAAGAGCTTTAGTGTGAGAATGGGATGACAATATGATTTACTTATTCCCCTTTAACAAATGCACGTATGATCTGAGATTTTTAATCTGGGAGCCATCTATCTCTGTGTGCTACATATGTTTGGATTGAAAAATCAACATAACTTGTGTGGACTTAGCTGTAACTTCCACAAAAATGACTGGCACCTCACATTTCTGCATTCATCTTTTTACTGAACAGTGTATCATTACATTGGAAAACTGCACAGCACTGTACTGCTTACAATCATCTTGTGCTAACAAAACTTTTCTCAAGCTTGCTTCCTTTTTCTGTTTGTAACTTTGCTCTTAAACATTAATGCCACCGTGTGGTCTGTATTGCTGACTGTTCACAATCTTTAACTTCTAATACACAAACAACTCCAGCTTTGTAATATTTAACCTTTGTAATGTATATTTTTATATTTTTAACTAATGTAATACTTCTTTTTTTTTATTCCCCAAAACTGTTATTTATACAGATGAGTAATTTAATAGTGTAAAAAATGTTTTGCACGTATACAAAATGTATGATACTGTCAGTGTCTTGTTAACCTATAGGAGTCCACTGACACTTCATGTTTGGAAGTGTAAACTCTAGGCTCTATGTAGAATTTGAAATGTACAACACATGGAGTGGTATGTTGTTATCAGGCAAAGATGCATTAAATTAAAATCCCTATCAGTGGGAGAAGTGAACCCACCCATACCCATGCTAACTGGTCGTTGTGCAAGGATCATCCATTAGACCACAGTAGCTATGAGATTATACACCATCATATGACAAAAGCTGCAGAAGATGTTACACAAATTACTGATGATCGCAAAACAGTTGATTCAATCTGCATGAAAAGCTCTTTTTCATCTGAGTCAACAGTGTTCCTTATTGAAGTGTCTTCTTTGTCTTGCCTGATCTTATGACATTTCTGCATTCAAAAAGAGTTTCAATTCAAATTAGAAATCAAGGGGAAAAACTTAATAATAATAAATACTTAATTAAAATTAGAAGAAAAAAACAAGAATGGTATTACATCATCAGTAAAAAATGTTATTACAATATCAGTAAGGACATTTCATTAAATTATTGGTCGAGTCATTACATTATTGGGTTGTACTACATTTTCAATCAAGTTAAGTGCAAATATTATCATATATTTTTTATTATTATTACATTTTCAGGCAATTATTACGTTAGTGGGTGCTACAACCATTATTCCTGACAAAAGACATCATGTCTTTCTCAGAACTGCACGTGAAGTAATGGAAACTTCCTTTCAGCACCAGGAACTGTCCATACTGCCATCTGTTAAACTGTAGGGTGAGTAAGTGTATTTATTAGCATGTCTTTTCCCTCAAAGAAGGCTTGATGATTATTAGATGGTGGATGGTGGGTTTTTCTCAATGGCTTTATAATTACTATACAAAATATGTATAATTATGTAGAAAGCAATATATGTTTTTTATTTATCATACATCTCTGAAAAAATGCACAAAATCTTGATGGAGCATGAAAAAAGGTTTCTGAGAAGGGGATCAAATCATTTTATGGGATTGCCTGCTTCCCTCTATTCACTGACACTGATGTGAACAGTACAGTAAACACTACAGTACATGTGGTTTATAGGAAATAAGAATGTTAAAAGCAGTCTTTGAAAGAAGAAATTAGAGGGAAACAACAGCTCTAACAACATTACAAAGTTCATCCAGACAGCAGCTATAATAACATGACAAGTTCACACATAAAGCCTTCTAGCCACTCTAAGCTCCACTTAGATCATCTGCTGTCTTCTCATCTCCACCTGCCAAGTGGATGACAGCTCTCGGTGGACCCATTTTAACAAGGAGCCCCGGGGTCTGAAGGGAAAAATAAGGGATTCCAGCAGATTGCAAGTGGACCCCATGGGAAACAGCAGCAGTCTGCTTTCTTATCCCTACAGTATCTACCAGCCTCATTCTGTAACTCTATCTGGACTATGACATTCCAACAAAGTTGCAAGTCAAGATAAGTCTCAGGTCCAATGGGAGAGGAGGTTTGGGGGCTCTATGATTAAGTTTGTGCCTCTTTATCACCTTGGGAAAGGTGGAAAAATCCTGTTTTCCCAAGAGTAATCAATTCATTGTGGGAAAGTTGCCAGCAATTACTGATCAAAGGAGGAGCTGGATTGCAGTCCTTAAGCTTTGAAGAAGTTTAATAACTCACCTACATGCCTAACAGTCTAGCCTGCTTATCGCTTTAATTTGAGCCTTAATGAGACACTAAGATTATTACCTCCCTCATTCAGCTCCCTGGAGAGAAAGTAAATATGGAGAACAGGCATTGAGGGAAAAACGCTGTATAGAATGGTCACATTAAGTTACTCAACTGCACTGGTGAATACCTTCACTGTCATTTTTCATGTTGAATGGTTTTAGAGGTAATTCTTGTTTTACTGCTACATAGATAGCAGAGTCATATTAATGTTCTCATTAGATGTTCTAGTTTTATAACCAACTTCTTACAGCTTTGAGTTTTTTTCTAAACTCTATTTAGGTCTGATTTCTTGCCAAGAGCACAGGACGCATATGATTCGTATGATGCATAATTACATGATAATGCCTTGGAGGTCAGGTCAAAAAGATAGAGAGAGACTAGGAAAATAAAAAGTCCATCACCTCTCCGACTGACCCTGTCACTTCCCCTCCAGAGCTGAACTCTGCTTAACCCTCAGGTGATGCCACATTTTCCCCGCGCTCACCTCAGCAGCACTCCAGCTAATTATGGATGTCACAAATAGACGCCTGCACACAGGGACAGCCATTATGCTCGAAAGCAAGCTGCCGATGCTGCAGAAACATGCCGCGGCTGTGTTGAAATAGGACATGTGTTTCCCAACAAGGCTCTGTACTGTAGCGTCACAGTCGACTGATGCCACAACGAAGGACATATTTCCCACCAATCATTTCTGACAGGCAACTTGCACTGCAGATGTGCTTATAAAAGAAATTCTATCAGGACAAATGGCACGTACCAGTACATGAAAAATAACCAGGATGTGTGTATGTGACAAGCAGGGTGATGAGTTAACCTCATGCTGTTTCAGGAGTCTGCAGAGGATAAGGCCCTGACTAAAGCCCTGTGTGACGCTAGTAGAATATGTGGACTTTAAGTCAGTTGCAATGATTGTACAGTTTGTGTTTTGTAGAGTAATTATTTTAATTAGAATTACTGATCATACTTTACCAAACACACAATCTGTTACATCAGATATGTGTGATTCCATAGTCATTTGAAGAAAAATAATGGTTCAAAGAATACACAAAGTCAGAAATAAGTAAACACCTCAGCATGACCATTGATGGCTCACAGTCAGCATTCCAATTCATCCAAAAGGTTTGGAGGGCTCCATGCAAACTTCCTCCACAAAAAAATCCTCAATTCCTCAAAATGAAACAACCAAATACGTGGTTTGATCATGCGACTCATAGGAGCATTTTCTAATCCTGCATCCCATATCAGCAGTAATCAGCACATCATCATTTTTCTGCGCTTTCCAAAACTGTTACAAATCACTGTTCAAAATAATTCTGTTTTATGATGTGACAATGTTGTGGTTTAGGCACAGAAAGTGCTCGTTACATTGAAACTGTGTATGTGTCTCTTTCTCTCGCTATCTCTCTCTCTCTCTCTCTCTCTCTCTCTCTCTCTCTCTCTCTCTCTCTCTCTCTCTCTCTCTCTCTCTCTCTCTCTCTCTCTCTCTCTCTCTCTCTCTCTCTCTCTCTCTCTGTGTGTGTGTGTGTGTGTCTGCAGTAACTTTTATGCAGACTGCAGAACAGACTGTAGACTATAATCAGCCATAAGTAATGTAGCAAAATAACTGCTGGCAATAACTTCTTCACTAAGTATCTATATTCTCTATTCTAATCCTAACCTTGGTTGGTGAACTAGCTGCAGCAAAGTGAAAGATCAGTCCATCTGCTGACTGTAGTCTCTAACACTGAACATGCCACAGTTCACATCTTTCTAATAGTTTCACTTGTCAACAGACCAGTTTGCAGCACAGATGCATCCTCAGCTTTTCATTCCCAGTCTTTCTGTCTGAACAGCTTCGATGCGAATCTGTTCTACATCTTGCTTCTCCAGCATCAACAAACTACAAGCATGTAGTAACTATTAGTTACTTAGGGTTAGTTTTATGGATAGCTTAGCTATAATGCAAAGTGTTGCCTGTAGTTTTGTGTGATTCTCATGAAAAGTTTTCATGGGTTTTTTTGTTTTTCTGTTTTTTTGTTAGATATTCTTTATTGTCCACAAAGGTAAATTAATTTTGCTCAGGTCAGTAAAATACAGACAATGAATAGATACATAAATTAATAAATAAAGTAAATAAAACAATGCAATACAAAAATCTATTACAAAGAGGCCTATTCTAAAAATATACTATTCTAAACGACAACAATGGAGCTTTATGGCACAAAGGTATAAGATGTCAGGCTTTTGATACACACACAATACTTTTAAATAGATCAGTTAATTGTTAATTTAGGTCCTTTAACTGGATTTGATGACAATAAGAGAAATACAGAATATTCACAGATAAATCCTTTGTAACACATGCTAATATTTTGTAAAGGAAAGGACACAGTCATGTTAAAGATGTGGTAGCTGGGGGAACAGTGCATACTGCACGTAGATCACAGCGTATATTATTAATACCACTGGCAGTTTCCAGATGTCAAATGCTTCAATATGTAACAGTCTGTATTTGGGGCTTCTGATATGAGTGGTTGATATGAAATGATTTATATTCACTTTATCCATGTTTTTACACCTTGGCCAGCTGACACCCTCACTCTCCATGTACACATGACCTGCTGCTCTTGCTCTGGTGATTGCTGTTAAACCAGAGCTCTAAAATGTACTTGTAGTTATTTGCATGAATCTAATATACCACAGCTTATTATTTTCTGGCGAGCAGCCTCTTGGGAAGTGTGGAGAACAGTGGCCCAGGCTGCTTTGAGGTAATTGACACATGTGCATATCTCAGTAGGATGGACTCTCCAAGTGTTGAGGAATAGTTACCCATGTGTTTCTTTTCCTGGTGGCGCAGGTTACTGCCTGTGTGCCTGAAACCTCATTAAGCATCCGCTGTCATCCTCCATCTGTTAAACACTCAGCCAGCGGAGCTGAGGAGAAAGAGAAGCAAGCTGTCCGCAAACTTCCTCTCCTCTCCTTCACTCTTCATCTATCCTTCTATAGATAGATAGATGTTCCTTAAGGTCCACAAGAGAAATGTCCTTAGCTCAGGTCAGTATACTAACAGACAAGACAACAAATAAGTCAAATAAACAGAGAGGCTATGATTTAAAAGAAAGTCATTTAAAAAGAAAAGCAATGCCTTCTATTAACTCTGGGAATGTGTGTGTGTGTGTGTCTGTGTACGTGCATGAGTTTGTCTTGGGGGTGGATGTTAGCAAAACAAGTTAAGTTCTTCCAGGAGGGATGCCAGGGGATTCCAGAGGGGTATCCCCGCTTTGTTAAGAGGCCTAATAGCAATACAGGGGCAGCATAACCAGAGAACAGGATCTGAAAGAATGTGCTGAGGTTATGAGTTGAATTCCTGACTTGGAATATAATTAGCTTTCTTCACTATCCTGTGGTCACACTGGTCTCTGAAAGCCCCTCATACCAAGCCACAAAAGAAAAGGTGAGGAGGCTCTCTTTATGGCAGATGTTTATGCTGCTTGTGTACCACTGGCAGTTTCTTAGCTTCCTCCTCCGTCTATCGCTGTAGTACTAACTTGTAGAAATCTATTGTCTCCTTTTTATTTTTTCCTGCATTTTTCTTTTTTGTCATTGCCTCTGTACCTTCCAACTCATCCCCTCTGAATCCTTTTTTTGTGTTTACTTCTGTAGTTGTCTACTCCATTTCCCTATTGCTTTGTTTCTAAAATGGCTCTTTTGAGGGCTACAGGACTGAGCGTGGACAGTTTCTTTGCCGCTATAAAGACGGAGAAATTCACATTATGATTATGGCTTGTTTATGACTGTGCTCACAACGTTTCCAGTGCCTTCCCCCAAGGTACACAATAAAAGAAGGCAATTCGTCTGCACGATAGATGTTTCACAATTCAATTTCCTTTATCGAGGATAGGTCAGTGTTATTGTTTTACATTGCGCTCAACATTTTCTCTCTATATTATCACTCTCCCTTGTGACCACCTCTGTATCTCCCCATGAAAGGTCACCAGAAGCAGGTACTCTATCTGAATAAAGTGGAAAAGAAGTAAAGATTCACAACTTCAAACAAATTGTTTTTTACTTAATGATTCTGTAGAGAAATGACAGTGTGGACAAAGAGAAATCTCAGGCATTTAATCTCTTCATCTCTTCCTCACTTACACATCATTATGTCTTCTGTCCTGTCTTGTTCTCTTCTCAAGCAGCTACGTGAGTCACTGGAGAGAGAGACAGGTGGAGATATGGAGAGGTAGAAGTGAAGAGACAGATGGAGACAGAGAGAAAGCACAGTGTTCCTCCTCTCGCCTGTCTGAACAGGGTGTAAATAGACAGGGTCAGCGGCTGGGGTGAGAGTTTCCGATGAGAGTTGATCTCTGGAGGCTACCGCCTCAGGGACTCTGAGCTCCGTCAACCTCGGGCCCCTTCTGGGCTCCGCCAGCTGCCCCCCGTGCCCCTCCAAACTTTTTAATGAGGCAGTTAGCCGTGCTGCGGTGGCCTTTCAGTGACGTTCGCTGACCGAGCACTCTGATGTGAGGGAATATTGATAAAGCTGTCGGGAGGGAAAGCTCTACCAGACTGCATCTATGTGTGTGTGTGTGTGTGTGTGTGTTCACACTGTTAATAATTCCCTCCCTAGAACCAGTGATCTGTCTGTAAGTTGCCAACCAAATCCAAACACACAGTGATTCCAGTGTTAATAAAAGTCTGGCAGGTTTTTCTTGTGTTTTCAGTGTAGCGAGTCCACCAACCCTGTATTGTCTGACTGAGAGTGAGTGCTTGTTTGTTGTCAGTGTATCTCACAAACCTGTTAGCAAGTTAGTGCAGGGCCTCAGAATGATTGATTACTTTCTTTGTGTGGAACCAGGATTTTTTTAACCCTTACATACTGTTCATATTCTACACCCTCTCAGTATGTTCTGGGTCAATTTTGACCCAGTCTAAGAATCTCCTCAAAAAAGTAAATAAAAACCACAGATGTGTTTAGAAAGCATCAATAGTTGATCTGACTGATCAATAAATGTGTAATTAAAGATTCATTTCAAGACATGAAAATATAACATAGTAATAATGATGTAAATGTATTTTATGTAAAGTGAAAATGAGCAGAACTTTATGGAAGTGTGGGGTTTATTGTAGAACCATTAGAGCCATCAGTCTTCACTGCTACATCATAAAAAGAAATCCTTATTAAAACTATGAACTATTCATTTCACTAAAACACATGTCAATAGATATGGGTCACATTTGACCCAGAACAGCCTCAATGGACAAAAATGTGTAGCATCTATACAAAAGTAAAACATAAAACATTTTAAAATATTTTCATTTTTGGGCCAATTTAGGAAAAGTCATCAAATTTAGGTAAAAGGCATTTGTTTTTTTTTTGTTTTTTTTGTTTTTTTTAAAATCTGTCACATGTCAAAACGGGTCAAATATGACTGGAACAGTATGTAAGGACATTGTGAAAAAAGCTTTGTGAGCATTTTCGTTCTCCATCTCATGACTGATTTAGATCACAAAATGTACGTAATGTTATGTCTCGTCAAATTTGTTAATGTCTTGTCTTGTGTCATGTGTTGGTCCTTTATGTTTTCATTTAGTCAAGTCACTCATGTCCCGTCCTGTCATGCACTTCCTGTTTTATTTTGTACTCACCTTTTCCCTCTTGTTTCAGATCTTGACTTCCTCCCTTTGTGTGCCTTCCCTCCGCTGTGATTGTCAACCCCGCCCCTGATTGGTTCCACCTGTGTCCCCTTACCTCATGTTCAAATAGTCCTTGTCTCCCTTGTCTTGTGTCAGTTCGTTTTGTCCTGTCAGCGTCACCGTCATGCAGCCCGAGAAGCCTTGTTTCATTCTGTCCTCCAAGTGAGCGTTTTTTGTTCCCCTTTATCATCCTCCTTGAGAGCGTTTTTTGTTTAATAAATTCCCTTCGAGTTAAGCGTTTGAGTCCTCCTTCCTGTCTGAGGTCGTTACACGTAATTTATATTTACAATATTCATTTTGGTGTATTTCTGGATTCAGAAAGCCAAAAGACCTGAAAACACAACAACTTCAGAAAACACAAGCAAATGAAGAAAGAAGATAGCTTCTCCACTTTAACACTACAAACTTCACATAAAAAAAAAAAAATAGCTGCACAAACACAATCACCAGTTTGATAAGACATATGCACAATAAGAAAAATGTGCTGCAAATACAGAAACGTTGCCAATCATAATGAACAAAACAATTCCAGGGAACACTAAAAAAGTGATGAGCAAATATGTGTAATTTGCTGAAGTCGACCACCTGGTCACTGGTTTTGGAAAATATGCCAACAATTTCAGATAATGGAAACACATCTGTGTCAGCATTTCACTAACATATTCATCAGGTTCTGTTGGTGAAGCAGTGAAGATGTTTCATCTTTTTTAATCAGTATATTAATTATGTTTTATTATGTTTCAGGCCTTTTGGTCACCATCAGATTCACTTTAGACATTTTTGTTACATTTCATAATATGATATATAAGCATGCTTCTTCAAAAGGCTTCACTCAGTCATGACAACAGCAACAATTCTAGGATTCAGTGACTACAGCCTTCAAATGTCCTAAATACTTTTCTCACTAAAACACAAATAAGCAACAAAACTATGTGGATCTGCAGAACATTTTACACATTTACATCCTCACTTCCCATCTCTGCAGTTCATGTTCCAGAATCTAACATGTACAGCAATCTGCCAAATCATAACCACACTGACATACATCTATATTCAGCCAAAAAACAAGAAATAAAGCCCACTGTAAGCTTCCCTGCTGCATTTCTATTTCTATTTCTATTCCAGTAGAATACAAAGTAACCTTCTATACACTAACCATTAAAAGACGACATAGACAGAATAAAACAAATATATTTTCTACCAAAAAATTGTCCCTGGATTGTGTAAATACAGCACTTTATAGTTGGCTACAACAATGTACATCATATACATACTGTGTTTTTTTGTTTTCTTTTTTGTTTTTTAGACATAAATAGATGATAAATTATTTTTTAGCCTTTGTCTTTATTGGACAGTTGGTGGCAGAGAGGCTGGTAGGAAACAAGGGGAGAGAGAGAAAGGGATATGATATGCAACAAAGGTCCCTTGCCAGATTTGAATAGTCTAGACGTTGCAGGTATGGCATGCGGAGATAAGAGGTAAAGCTGGAGTTTATGAAGCAGGAGAACTGAATCACATATTTTTGGAGTGTAAAAGGTGTAGAAAAACAATGTAAGAGAAGTCCTGAAGTGCAATACTTAAGGCGCTTTTCCACTATACAGTTCTAGCACTACTCGGCTCGACTCAACTCGGTTTGGTACCAGAAACGACCTTTTCCATTACTATGGTACCTACTCAACGTGGGCGGGGTCGTCATAGCACGGCTCTGCGAAACTGCCGTGACTTCGTTTTCTACGTGACACAAAACACATAAACAATGGAGGACATTGAGGCTGTGGTGTACTTGCTGCTGTATGAGGCTTTCTGTCACACACAAAGCAAGAACATTGAGCCATATGGATGTAACTATGGTTGTAATGCTGCTGCCGGTATTTAAAAATGAAGGGTTTGATTCTTGTGTGGGACGGCTCATGACTCTTCCAGTGACTCTCTGACCAATCAGTGGCCTGCAGTCTAGTGACGTCACATTTTAGTATCGGCTCGGCTCGCTTGGAACCTCACCAGAGCAGGTACTAAAAAAGTAGCAGGTACCAGGTTCTTTCCCTAGTGGAAACGCAAAAAAAACCGAGTAGAGTCGAGTCGAGTAGTGCTACAACTGTATAGTGGAAAAGCCCTATTAGAGAGCTGTGAGTAAATAGTATACTGTTTAAAATGAATAGGAAATAAGCTATCCCATGTTTTAAGCAGCCTAATCAGCCTGCTCTTTTTTCATTAAACCCTTTCCATACCCTCAGAGATCTGACACTGTTGACACTGTGCTGAAACCTGATTCACACCACTGTTGTTAGTGCCAAGTTAATGTGACATCTCCCTCTCGTTGGCTGTCACATGTTATTTTAACAGCCATGCTTATATATTAGCAGCGCTGATCAGCGCTGAGCTGTTGTGGAGGGTAGGAGTCATTAATAATTCAGGGCTGAGCCGTCTGTCAGCCCGATGGGAACTATCTATCAGATGTAAGAGCAGATGACGACACCTGGCAAGGTATTAAAGATGGTATGTAGACCATAAGCGTGTAGCATGCTAGAAAAGGCCACTATGAATACATACATGTGTGTATGTGGCACAAAGGAGCCGAACCACACTGCATGCTTCTCTACACACACACACACACACACACACACACACACACACACACACACACACACACACACACACACACACACACACACACACACACACACACACACACACACACACAGTTCCATGTGGTGCAGGATTACAGATGAAGCAGGTGAGAGGTAGGGGAGATCACAGAGAGGAGGTGGATTTATTTGCTGTATTAAGAACACTGATAGGAGATAGATAGAGGCTTTTGTGCTTGGTGGGTGAGGACATGAGGATCAGATTCGACAGGCTCACGTCTTCAAAAGCCTCATGGAAATGAGACAGCTGACTTTGACTTAAATCACTGCGCTGCATGTAGCACTGTCAGGGTGTGTTCAGATGCTGTTCAGATACTATACCCAGCAAGTCAAACGTCATTTAAGAGCAATTTCTAGCTTGACAGTGATTTATTGGTTGGGCAAGATTTTGTAGAAAGTCCCCTTTTCTAATAATAAGGTATATTTGGATGTATTTCCAGTGATTTTTGGACTGGCTTGCCACAGACACATGTCACATTCATGTGAGCTGCAAGTTACTGTATGCTCCCGTTAGTCTAGTGATGGGATGGGTTGAAACGTGGAGAGAGTAGAGCCTGATACTATGATTATGGCATGAGGTAAAAAGAAAAAAAGAAAAAGAAAAAATTGTTAAAAATGTCCATTCTAATTGCAATTATGAGACTCCCTGCACTGGCTCTTGCCACTCAACCTAAATGGTTACTTAGAAAGGTTAATAGAAAAGCAGCATGTGCATATCATTTACAGGAGACCAGGTTGCTCACTTTAGAATTATTTAATCTATATGGTTTAATTGGGTTTGCCCCAAAGTAGTCTTATAAACTAGAACAGAGGTCATTAATAGGCAGACCACGGTCCAGATCTGGACCCAGACGCCGTCCTATCCTGACCTGTAACTGATCAAATATTGTTACATTTTGTCTATTTTAATTGGCACAGCTTCTCCAGCTATTACGGTAAAAGTGAAGCAGCCCTCAGAAACTCACAGAACACTGTGCATAGTGAAACTTCTCACATGACGCTAATCAGCCAATCAAATCTGTGCATTCGGACATGTGGAGAGACTGGACTGTCAGTGAGATACACACAGAGAAAAGAGTTCATATGTGTTGAGATGTTTTGTTATAAAGTTATTAGATGTGAAATGAAGTTTATGGTTTAATTTAAGTTTAAAAGTAAAAAGGGATTCTTTTTTATTTTTTAAAAACTAAACACTTTATTTAAGAAGCACAATCAAAAGCTTTCTGTAATGCACTTTATTTAAAATGCATTCTTTACTTCATGTAAGAACAGAAAATATATTTACTGTATTCTTATTTATTTTATCATTTATTTGAATCCCACAAGTAGAGTGTAAATACTAATAAATGAATTGTACTGTATTAATGTGACAGTCTACAATCTAGCCACTAGACACAGATGCTGATGGAACTACAATGCTACTTCAAGCTACTGAAAAATAACACAGACATTATGATGTTCTGGACCTTCACTTGAAGACATTTACACTAATTGGACCTCAGTGATTTTTAATTGAACACCTCTGAACTACAGGGTACAAAAATGCAGAGAGGATGAAAAGGTCTATTGCTTTCACACAGCCAAACTCGCATGTGGCTGATGGATCTGTTGGACTCTTCACCACCAGCTACAACATACTTCTGGCATGATATCTTCTACGTAGACTTCCATGTAGTTTCCAGGTAATGGTCATGGAGACTATTACATGTGAGCATTAATGTGTGATGAAGTATCTGCGTGAAAATACAATGGACAGGTCAGAACTAATAATGATTTTACCTACAGTGTTGTTTTCTATACTGTGACACCTCAGTGCATTATCACCACAAAGAAAACACAACAATGACAGGCTGCATGTCAGTCATTGTTCATATTGTAGTCTGTTATAAAGCCATGCTTAGGTCACTTTCATCAGTGAGTTAACTGTAATATGTTGCCATAGTTACCTGCTGTTTATAGAATATTGTTGTGCCCTGGTTTATCACTGTGATTAAACTGTTGACTGGAACTATGCTTGAGAAACCAGCCAGCCAATCAGAAACAAATATTCTCTGTGGCATGCTAATCAAAAACACATTATCTGTCTTATATGCATGAAAAATAATTCATCTTTCTAATATCACAATATTAAAAAAAAAAACTGAAACCACAAAAAAAAAACATAACTGACAAGTCATCCAGGACTCTCCAGCAGTTAGGCTAAAGGAGCATTCAGGCCCTAGGCAACCTTGATACGTTTCTACTCCTTTTGTAACTGCGCGGCACAGTGTTGCAGAGAGAAGAGAGGAGCTCTTTGTGGCAGAGATGGAAGAAGATACGAATATCCTTTACACAAGTAAAACTATTCCTACTTGCAGCAGTACGTGTCCACCTTCACTGTATGCTGTTGATCAATTTAAACTCTGCACAAGGAGTTCCATATATTACAAACACATCATATGTTTCTAAAATATTTTGCAAAGTAGGAAGCAACTACGGACATCAGAAGAATATAAAGTATCACATCTCACAACTAGGAAATATTATTCCAAAATCTTAAAGTATCAGTATCTCAGAAATTTATTTCAGTTCTCAAGCTAATACACTTATTGCCTTCACACCTCTGCTTTATCCGCACTATGTTTAAAAAAATCTGACATCCCTGAATACCATATAGGGACTATTCTGACAATCCCTTATTCATGGAAATGATATTAAAATGTAAGAATGGAAGTGTGATATTATTCATCGAGACACATAATGCATGGATTGCAATACCGAAAGCTGACGTGTCAAAAAATTCAATACAATTTCAGGGGTAAAAGGATTACTTGAGAACGGTTGTTCCTGCAGCAGACCAATCTGAGTGGCGGGGGCCTGGCTCCGTCTTACACATCTCCCCATTCCAAAAGTCATTTTCACTTCCAGCGCAGGATGCATAATGTATGACAGGGTTAATCAACTTGAGACAAGGAGAGGAGGGAGCAATGCGGCTACAGCAGTCTGTCCTCTATAGGCCAGGTCCCTCTTTCATCTTCATTCATCTCAGAGCTCTCTCCATCTCATGTCATCTTCTTCCTCTCTGGTCTGGACCATGCCATCTCCTCACCTTACAAACTCTCCTCCTTACCTTCAAAAACTAGGAGCTGTTCTTTTACAGCCACAAATGATTTATATTGTCTCAGTAAATTAATCTCCCATTCATCTTCTTGTGAGCTGGGGCATTTCTGTGTATGTAGACACAAACACATGTATCCACAATGCACACATGTATCAGTGTCTGTGTGTGTGGGCTGCATTGTCCCTCGTTGTTGTCCTCATTACCTCTGATCAATACCGCCCAGCACTAGTTCCACTGACACACCCCCACCCTACACACACAAACTGCACAGCACACACTCATTTTTATATAAACGATTGCAGCGTTGGAGATTGACTTGGTGCTGGAGCCAAAGTGGGGAAAGCTGTATATAGAAATCGGCTTTATTGTTTATGACTAAACATCATCCTGCTTAGACAGCTACGGGGGAGAGATACAGTGAACACACACACACACACACACACACACACACACACACACGAAAGATGAAGAAAAAAAAAGAAGAAAAAAAAAGCCAGGCTGGGAACTAGAATTGATCTGACGTGAGGCCCAGGGGCCACGTTATGACGAGGTTTGTAGTGGCAGGGAGAGGTTTGATGGGGAAAAGGGGAGTTGTTCATCACAGCAGAAGAAGAGCCATCATCCTCCTAGAAGTAGGAGTGTTATATGACTGTGTGCCTACACTGTCAGTAAATAAAGCTGTTCCTCACTAATGAGCCCAAGAATACTTATACTCCACGGACAAAACTTTAATATTCTGCCATGCACAGCAAAGTAAACAAAAAGACTGATAGTAGAAGCTGTAGGAAAACTCACAGCTTGCAGAGATCTGAAGATATCAAGGCGGTTGTAGGTGAGAGAGTTTCCTTTTAGATGTGACAGATATTATAATCCCATCATTCCAACATCAACATGAAGCTCCTGGGAGGCAGAAAAATAGAGATGCACTTGCAAATATCTATTTTTATTTTTTACATCATTTCAATAAATTTTACTATTGCTATACTAACATACATTGTTGATGTTCATACTAAAGTGTTATTTCATTTTTTTTAAATTGTATTTTATTAATTAATTATTTTTTAAGTTTAGTGATTTTACATTTCTTACTGATTTAACAATGGTAAAAATGTCTAATTTGATATGAGGTAATAAGAGAACAAATCATTATTGTTAAGGAGAGAAGGGGAGTTTGGTTTACTTAATCATTTGTTATGTTGTATTGACTAGAGTTTATGTTCATACTGTGAAGGTTTTTGTTGGTTTTTGGTCAGTACCACTAGCCCTATATCATTGATTTAATCTCCCATAAATGGCAAATGTCAAGAATACATAGCAATAAACAGCTCTTACAGCAATAATAACAGTAATGAATTATGAATTACATTTGTGCAAAATGTAACTGAGTATAATCCCCACATCCCACCGTTATTGATTAAATAACAAATAGAACAAAACAGCAACTTAAAACCTACCAACTAGTGAGACAATATGAAGTCACCACTAATAATTCACCACTGTGCCAGTAGCTGACAGTTCAAGTGTTCGTTTCATGGGCACTTACATTTTGGCCTCAAGGTGGTGCTACAGGAAAGCTAACGCACAGTCCACTGTCCAAAGTAGAAGGGGTTCAGTAACTGGGGATCTTGATTATCCTCTGAAAATTACAATCTGCCCAATTGATCAGTTATTCATATTGTACAACTGGAAATTCTTGCTTGATGATTGAAATTTCAGGGGTCATCAAGCACATTACAACTTATTATCAGGGACCATGAATATTCACAGCCTAACGTGAAATAAATCGCCATGGATCAAAGTGCTAGGCGAGAGGAAATTTGGGCGTGGTGATGACACTAAAAAAAGGGCAATAGGTCACTAAAGCCATGAGGAATCATTCTCTATAAGAACTGTTTTGTTTCCCACACACACACTTTCACATCAACACATCTGGGTCCTGAGTCAAGAACCTGCAAGGAGAACTTCACTTTAATTCCATCGACTCCCCCCCCTAAAGTAGGATTATAGTTTGTTTCAACATTGCTAGAAAGAAGTGCAACACAGCCAGAACCAGATCATGAGACATGTTGTAAACAAGTCCACATTTTCTTGCCCCTTCAGACTTAATGATGTCATCATGTTCCCACATCTCATCAATTATTGTTACTGTTGTTATACTGATAAGAAATAAACTACACCATAAAATAACAAAAGTAAGATCGAAAGTGTAATAAATGTGTAATATTTCTTCTTTAATATCAAAGCTCCAGTGTCTAAGCCTTTACGTTGCAGCTCCGATACTACCAGCAGCGTAACATCATGGTGATAGGCCCCGGTGCAAATTTTTTTTTTGTGCCCCCACCCCCACCCTAAACACAAGCGCACGCACACACACACGCACGCTTGAACACACACACGCACAGCCACTCGAGAGAACTGCTATAGTCACCATGTAGGCTAACATTACAGGTGACTGGCCACACACTCATCCTGCAAACCAGCCTTTCAGCACCACGGACAGCGGCCGAAGCTCCATATCAACACTTATCTAACAGCCTGCCCTGACCTGGGCTCAAACTACCACAGCCTGATGATTTCTCCAAACTATTGTAAGAGGAGATTTATTTTGTTAATAATTGTGTTAAAGAAAATATGATTTCTATGACAGTTAATGATTTGATAAATATATTCTTTATATTGTTTAGATTGGGGAACTACTTCTTTCTATGTAGTTTGTCCATAAGGTTTTATTGTAGTTAGATTGGGCGGAGTGATACGCCGCACACAAGAGTCTAGTTTAAGTTTGTTACCGGCGACAAGGGTGCCTCTTGTCTGTTTTCTTGAGCGGAGAATAAAACATATACAAGTTGCTCTGAAGAAGCTGTCCCCGTGCTGTTCTTACCCACGACCCCAACAATAGACTTTAGTAAGGTGACGCTAACTTACACCCAGCGTTACACTATCAAACACTCAAATATAGCCGACACTAACAAAGCTACACAAATATATCTTGCACAGTTTTTCCATAAGCATAACCATCAAGAAAAACACAGCTCATTATATGCCTTACAAAAACACAGCATTAATGAATGGATGTGGCACCTATATCACACAATCATTTTTCCAACATATGAGGTTACAAGTACATTGCCATAGATTTAAATCCCACTAATTCCACTTCATAACAAAGAGAAGCTGTACTCACTCATTAGAAGCTCATCTTACGGGCCTCAGCAAAGTCATTTACGACGCTGCTCAGGTCCAAAGTCCTCGCTCTGCTGTTCTCAATAGAGAGTATAGCCAGTCCACTGAGTCCGGAGAAGCGGAACGTGGTGGTAGGGTCAATGCCACTTCATTTATGGAGCTAGCTGGTAGTTTGTTCCAGTTGTGTGCAGCATAACAGCTAAAAGCTGCTTCACCATATTTAGTCTGAACTCTGGGCTCCACTATCTGACCTGAGTCAGTAGATCTCAGAGCTCTACTGGGTTTATATTCTACTAACATGTCATTCATGTATTCTGGACCTAAACCATTCAGTGATTTGTAGACCAGTAGCATAACTTTAAAATCTATTCTATAGCTGACTGGGAGCCAGTGTAAAGACTTTAGAACTGGAGTAATGTGCTCTGATCTCTTTGTTCTGGTTAAAACTCGAGCTGCAGCGTTCTGAATGAGCTGCAGTTGTTTAATGCTTTTTTGTGGGAGTCCAGTCATTAGACCGTTACAGTAGTCAAGTCTACTGGAGATGAAAGCATGAATCAACTTCTCCTGGTCTGTTTGAGACATAAAACCCTTCACTCTGGATATGTTCTTAAGCTGATAGAAGGCTGTTTTGGTGATTGATTTGATATGACTGCTGAAGGTCAGATCTGAGTCTATCAGCACGCCAAGGTTTCAGACTTGGTCACTAGTTTTTAGAGAGAGTGACTTGAGATGTTTACTGACAGCAATCCTCTTCTCTTTATTGCCAAAACTATTATCTCAGTTTTGTCCTGATTTAATTGAAGGAAATTTTGGTTCATCCAATGTGTTACCTGCTCTAAACAGTGACACAATGACTGTATTGGACTGTAGTCATCTGGGGATAGTGCTAGGTATATCTGCATGTCATCTGCATAACTGTGATAGTCTACATTAAAGTTCTGCAGAATTTGACCCAAAGGCAGCATATATAAACTGACCAGAAGGGGTCCAAGAACTGACCCCTGAGGAACTCCACATGTCATAGCCACTCGATCGGATTCATAACTTCCAATGGTCACAAATTAACTCCGCTCCTCCAAGTAGGACCTGAACCATTCTAGGACTGTTCCGCTGAGTCCTGACCAAGTTTCCAACCTGTTCAACAGTATACTGTGATCCACAGTGTCAAACACAGCACTGAGATCCAACAGGACCAGAACTGACACCTTGCCTGAGTCAGTGTTTAACCTTATGTCATTTAACACTCTAATAAGAGCTTCTGTACTGTGGTGAGGTCATATAAAAGGAAGATTTGAGTTGGTAGTTGTAGTTGGTTAACATGGAAGCATCCAGCGTTCTCTTTTTTAAGAATGGCTTAATGGCAGCTACTTCTAGGGGTTTAGGAAACGTGCCTGATTGAAGTGAGCTATTTATTATTTGTCGCAAATCTGTTTGGACAGAGTTCACAATAGTTTAAAAAAAAGTCTGATGGCATTGTGTCAAGACAGCATGTTGATGGTTTTAGATGCTGAACTGTTTCCTCTATGGTTTTTTGGCCAACTGTTTTAAATTCTGACATCGCAGTTGAGTTATTCCTGGGAGGTCTTAGGGATTGCGTCTTTTTATTGTTTTGTTGATTTGTGTTGATATTTAACTTTATGGACTGGATTTTTTCACTGAAAAAGCAAATTCATTGCATTTTTCTGTGGAAAGGAGTTTGGAGCTATCTGTTTAGGGGGGTTTGTAAGCTTATCAACCATAGCAAACAGAGTGCGAGTGTTGTTGATGTTCTTATTAATAATTTCAGAAAAGTGTCGCTGTCTAGCTTTGAGTAACTCATAGTTAAAATTACAAAGACTTTGTTTGTAGAGGTCAAGGTGAATTTGAAGTTTAGTTTTTCTCCACTTACGCTCTGCTTTCCTGCATTCTGTTTTCAAAGCCTTTACCATCATAGTGTTCCTCCATGGGGTTTTCTTTCTGATCAAGGTTGTCTTAGTTTTAGTTTTAATAGGTGCAACAGCATCCATGACATTTGAGATTTTCCAGTTAAAATTATCCAGGAGTTCATCAACTGACTCTGCAGTCACAGTTGGTGACATAGCTATAGCCTCCATAAACTTTGCACTGGTATTCTCATTTATGTACCTTCTCCTAACAGACACAGAGGTTAACTGAACATTTGGAATGATCTGTAAGTCAAAGAACACACAGAAATGATCAGAAAGAGCCAAGTCCTTAACATCAACAGAAGAAATGTCAACACCTTTAGAGATAACCAGATCCAGAGTGTGTGTGGGCCCTTTCACATGTTGCAAGAGGCCAAAAGTGTCAAGTAGAGCAGAGAGTTCTTTGGCATTACTGTCCATGTTATTGTCTACGTGAATGTTAAAATCCCCTGTTATGATAAAAAAGTTGTAGTCAGTGCAGACAACTGACAGCAGTTCAGCAAACTCATCAATGAATTTTCCTGAGTATCTTGGAGGTCTATAAATGATTAAAAAAAGAACTTTTGGATCACCTTTTAATAAAAAACAGAGATATTCATGTAATTTCCCTGCATTGAAATACAGATTTAAAGATGGCAGCAACTCCCCCGCCTTTCTTACCAGTTTGACACCTGTTCATAAAACTAAACTTTGTTGGTGCTGCCTCATTGAGAATAGCACAACAGCTACATTCAGTCAGCCATGTTTCACTAAGAAGTAAAAAATCTAGATCATAGGTCATAATGACGTCATTAACTAACAGTGATTTGTTGACTAGTGATCTGATATTGAGTAGAGCTAATCTTGTGGAGATAGCAGGAGACACTGGTATGTTTCGAGGTTGACATGCTATACTTAATAAATTGGCAGATTTAATTGAACCCTTTTTATTTCTCACCAGTTTAACCATTCTTCTGTTACCTGTCATCACAGGGATTGAGAAGGCTACATGAACTCCATAGGGCTCTGACTTTTCCTGGGGGAGAACATTATTGGTATCAGTATTGCAGCTGGACCCGGCACATATCAGTCAGACTCACAGATGATATGATTCAAAGGAGGTGGGGGGGCTCGGTAACTTTTGGGTGATGGTGTTTTCCAGCGTGGTGGAATGCGCGGGGCTGGACGGGGAGGGAGGTTGAAGGGAGAAAAAATAGGATTTGGGCGTGGTGTGAGTTGGATTCCAACAGTGACAAGGTCATTCATCCTGTCGGTGATAGGATGAATGACCATGTCAAATACGGTATTATTCACTGACGACGTCATTTAGTTTAGAAAAAAGAAAAACGTTAGCGCTAGCGTTAGCAGCAGTTAGCCACCGCTAATGTTGACAACCTTTGGTGGCTGTTTATAGCCATTGATGCTAACGGTGCTAACGTTATCGGCCATTAGCAACCTCTAGCATTGGTAGCCGTTTATAGCCGTTGCTGCTAACAACACTAACGTTAGCAATTGTTGACTAATAAACTGATTAGTATATATTTTAAGTTGTCTGTATATAGAAATCAATTTGTATATAAGTCAATGCTAAAGTTATATTAGTTGTACTATAATTATCATATTTTATATATTTTAAGCTAAATTTATATAACCTGTGTGTAATTGTATTATTGATTTTTAATGTCTTAAGGATTGAAAAGGCAAAAAAAAGAGAAAGAGAAAACATGATAAGATGATAAAGGAACGTTCGGTTGTTTTATTTTGTTTAGTTTATTACAATTTCAATCAAATGATCATTTTTAAATATAGAACAAAAGTGATTTTGAAAAAGAAAAAGGTATTTTATGTTTGGCTTTGTGGTTACAAGGCCAGTTGCTCCTCCTTCTCCCTCCCCCTCCTCCTACTCTTCATCTTCTTTGTCTACTCTACGTGATCCCCGTCCTCTTCTTCATCCCCTCCATCCTCGTCATCCCCTTCATCCTCGTCATCATCTTCATCGTCTGCTTTATAACCATCAGAGGTCTTCATTCTTCAGCTCGGCTGGTTCCTGCAGTGAACATTACAGTAGGGCTGAAGTGGCGAGCCAACCCCTGAACCTGATAGAAAAGTTGATGTCTTGTTTGTTTCTTTTTGATGATAATTGAGTTTTTGATATTGTTGTTATTGTTATTATTATTTTGTTAGCATTTTATTTTGTTGAGTTTAGAAAGGGAAGAATAGGGTTAAATGAACCACCTGTGGGGTAGAGACAACAAAAATAGGATTTATCAAACCAAAATAGGAATAAATAGTTTAATAATAGCCTAATTAGTAAAAAGACTAATTAGGCTATTTTAATCAAACAGAAATCAATTTAGCACTTAATATAAAACTAAATTAATAATTAACAATAATTAGATACTTACCTGACAGAAAACAAGTTTCTGAGAGTCAACAGCTTGTGTGATAGGCGGCTCACAGGACAACAGCTTCAAGCACAGCTTCATAGTGGTCGTAGTAAGCAAGTCTCAGTTTCTACTGTGAAGAGAAGACTTCCAGTTGCAGGTTTGACAGGTCGAGTTGCAGCAAGAAAGCCATTGCTAAGACGTCAGAATCAGAAGAAGAGGCTTTCCTGGGCCATGAAACACCACCAATGGACTACTGAAGACTGGAAGAAGCTGTTATGGATTGATGAATCAACATTTAAAATATTCTGTTCATCATGCAGGAGTTTTGTAAGTAGGCGAAAGGATGGTTCCTCAGTGTGTGACATTAACTGTTAAACATGGAGTAGAAAGGATGGTTCCTCAGTGTGTGACATTAACTGTTAAACATGGAGTAGAAAGGATGGTTCCTCAGTGTGTGACATTAACTGTTAAACATGGAGGAGGAAGCATGATGGTCTGGGGCTGTTTTTTTGGATCCAGGGTCGGCTACCACAGCATTCTGCAGCGCCATGCAGAACCCTCTGGTATGCACGTAGTTGGTCAGGGGTTCATCCTACAGCAAGATAATGACCCAAAACATAAGTCCAAGCTATGCCAGAACTACCTTAGGAAAAAAGACCATGATGGTGAGCTTGAAAACATTTTTTCAATAAAAAACTGGAAAAATTGGGGTGTTCTAAAACTTTTGACCGGTAGTGTATAAGAAAGAGAAAGAAAAAGATTAGAAAAAGAACTGATTAATGAAATGAATAAATTTTGTTACTTACCTTTTTAATCATAACAGTTCGTCTTGTGTTTTGTGTCCAGTTTGCTGTTCGACGCCCATTTTTCCTAAGTGAATTTAGACTTCTGAGACGCTGGTCCAAATTGTATACGAGAGTCCTCTCTTGTATTATAGAGAGGCTATCTAATTTTTAAAGGAAACTACTTCTGGTTGTTACACCTTACACTGCATTCTGTATATTTAATGGGTAATTGTCCAAATAAACCACCCAATTATTTTGTTTTTTGTAGTGTACATAATGGTTAAGTTGTTATGAAGGAGACATTTAATAAAGAAGTATTTTCTTCTTGTCAGGTTTTCACAAGGCTCACAAATGAGGCAGGCTGATAATGAAAACAGATGGCACAGGAACAACACTCTCAAAGATAGCATCCAGTGCAAGAAAAGTCTGCAGACATGCAGTGAGGTGAAAAAGGATCTGGACAACACCTAGGAGGACCTTTGTTGTCATTGATGAGAGCAACTCTCACCATAAATGAAACGTATGCAGTTTGTCTCAAAATTAGGCTACTGTATCTGAGCTTGCCTTCTCTGCAAACTGCAGAGAAGGCCAAAGGGGTTTGGTTTTTGGTTACTCCTATGTTTCATCCCCATCCAAACAACTTGGATAAATGAGTGTATCTATACAAGATATAATTATATAATGTGTTTGTAATTGAGCTTGTGAGGACTAAAGTCATCACAGATTGAAAAAAATGCAATACAACTTTAAGATTACTTATTTTGACCAATTTGATTACCCTTTAGGTTAAAACTATAAATCACAGTCTACACTGAAGTGAAATTACATGATTCTCTGGCCAATAACCTCACAAGACAAAAGTACATCATTTTCCATCTGTAAGATATGCTAAAAGTGTTAAGCAAAAATGGTATACTCATGGCGTCAAGCTGTATCACTAACATAGAATAATATTAATAGCGAAGTGTTAATGATACATTAGTGCTTACAGTATGGGCATGGGAGAATGCAGTTCCACCACTTATAGGTTCAAGAAGTCGGTCTTTGGAATGCTCTAAAACCTGGTGAAGAGGAGTTCCCTCTACCATCAAATCCCATTGGTGGTGAAGCACATGTGACACTAATCCTTAATGATGACAGGAGGGATTATACACCGATCAACCATAACATTAAAACCACCTACCTAATATTGTGCAGGTTCCCCTCGTGCCACCAAAACAATTCTGACCCGTCAATGCATGGACTCCAGAAGACGTCTAAAGGTGTCTTCTAGTATCTAGCACCAAGATGTTGGCAGCAGATCTTTTAAACCCTGTAAATTGCGAGGTGGAGTCTACATGGATCAGACTGTTTTTCCAGCATATCCCACAGATGCTCAATTTGATTGAAATGTGGGGAATTTGGAGGCCTTAAACTCCTTGTCATGTTCCTCAAACCATTCATCAACAGTGTTTGCAGTGTGGCAGGGTGCATTATCCTGCTGAACAAGGTCACTGCTATCAGGGAATAGCGTTGATGGTAAATGTCAAAGTAACATGAATGCCATGATCCAAGGTTTCCTGGCAGAATGTTGGTCAGAGCATAACACTGCCTACGCTGGCTTGACTTCTTCCCATAGTGCATCCTGGTGCCATCTCTTCCCCAGGTAAACGATGCAGACGCACCCGACCCTACATGATTGTCATGAGTTAATTTGGGATTAATCGCATAGTAATGGCTTTTTCCCCCTATTTCTTTTAAAGGGATATTTTACAAGTTTTTAATACTCATGGGAGTGGATACATATGCTACTTTTATGTAAATGTATGTTTATTGTTATTGAAACAATCAAGAGCAATGAAATACTGCATGCTCCAAAAATCTGCTGTCAAGTATGATATCAGTCACACACACACACACACACACACACACACACACACACACACACACACACACACACACACACACACACAAGCACAGAAGAATGTAACAAGAGCAAAATATACACAGTGTGTCTGTTTACAGACCAGAGGCCTGTACTATGAAGCTGGATTAACATACCCTGGATATCTCTCCGTCACCTGGGTTGATTTACCCAGACATTCACAATCCTGATAAACGGTACTACGAAGCTGGTTATCAACTCGGTAATTCAACCCAGGGTTTTCCTCTTGATCAGTGCGCGTTCACATAAAAGGGTTAAAGGTGTTTGCAGCATCTGACCAATCGCAAACATGGAGAAACCCTGCAGAGCAGCGTACTTTACCATGGAGGAGCAGACAATTTTTCAAACACATCATCCAGGCCAAAAGCAACACTGTTGCCGTAGCAAAAGCCAGGAAGGAATGCTGGCAGAACATTGCCGGCTCTGTTAATGCGTAAATTCGTGAGACAATATTAATTCATCGGACAATATAAACGGAGTCCAGACAGCACTCTGATCATTCAATTTCACTTTATTACAGCACAGACGTTTCAGGCAGAGCTTCCTCAGTGCTCTTCCTTTCATAGCGACATGAAGTTAGTTTAATATTCAACATTCATTTGACATTCAAAATACAAAACTATTATGCGCTTCCTCCATTTGAGTGAATGATGTCGAACCAACTCCTATAACATACAGAATAATATCCCTCATGTGCCTCAAGGATTATTTTTTAAATATATATTTTGGTCAATTAAAAAATAAGAATAAAATCCTATTTTTCTGCACTTTTGCAGCGATTACTCTCAAGATATAAATGTTCTTTTTTTCAGGTTTCCTGACACAAGTTCTGGAACTGGAGTGGTGGTAAGGTTATTTATTTATTTAAATTGTTAAAAAATTGACGAAAAGATATATTTAAAAAATAAGCCTTGAGGTATATGGGTGATATTAGTCTGTATGTTATACAGTTGGTTTGACATCATTCACTCAAATGGTTGAAGCACATAATAGGTTTGTATTTTGAATGTCAAATGAATGTTGAATATTAAACTAACTTCATGTGGCTTGAAAATCTGTACCTTTCATATAGTTAAACCTCTCACGATCTTCTTCTAAGAATGGGCCATTTTCCAAGAGAACTGATTGGTCAGGAGGTGGTGCCTTAACTCGTTGATCTCTTATCCAGAACATAACCTGCTCCGGAGCAGATTAGCCGTTCAGCATAAGTTACCATGGTGATTTACCCCGGTAAGAAGTGAACCAGCGTCGTAGGACGGAAAACCCAGAGTTAACCCTGAAGTTACCTCGATAAGAGAAAATCCAGCTTCGTAGTACAGACCTCTGGTGCTGGGGGATTATGGTGTTGAATGTGGAGGAGTCCACAAACAAACAACAAACAGACATGGGTGTTGGGTTTCTCCAGGTGTTCCAGGCTCAGGTGGAGTGCGAGGGACACAGCGTCCTCGGTAGAGCGGTTCTGGTGGTAAGCAAACTGTAGTGGTAAGTACATGCACCAGTTGGTCTGCACACTCCTTAAGCCTGATTTATGCTTCTGCGTCGGAACGCCGCGCCGCTGGCGGGGGTGTGACTGTGTGTGTGACTGTGTGGTTTAAGTGGAGTCATATCCGTATCATTGTTTATCTTCCGGTCACAGTAGCATGTAGCATTGCGCTATGTGCGCTATTTGCGCTAATAACAGAATGTTCATTATTAATAATAATGGCGGTGTTGCAGGAAGAAAGACCGGAAAAAGCAACTGCCGGAGGAACTGACGTTTTGAGCGGACCAATCACAGCCCTTGCGGTCTGCGTTGTCGTGACGCGTAGTTTTTAGGATTTTTTGGAGGTGCGCGTCAGGCTATGTAGCTACGCCGTCGTCAGGGACGGTCTGGCCATCTGGCATACCCGGCATTTTCCCGGTGGGCCGACAGTCCCGATACTTTTTTTAAAAATGTATATTTGTCTGACCGGCCCTTGAAACCAGTCGATCAGCGGCCAGATTGACAATGGGCTGGTCCTATCACATTGTTAAACACTTCGGTCCTGCCTGCGTATTGCATTCAGCAAAAAAAAGTTATTTTAAAAATTATTTCTTTAAATCTTTAACTCACTTGCCCTTATTTTGAAAGCGCAATACAGCGTCTTGTCACCAGCCCCAGGAGCGGGAAACACAGGCAGCGGCCTGCAGCTGGCGACAGGACAGAGGTTACGATGAAAAGACAGCAGCAGCTCAGTTTAAGTGATTTATTTCTCATGGGGAAGAAAAGAAAGAAATGTGAGTTGGTAATGATTTTGTCCAGAAGGATAATTATATGTTCTGTCTAACGTTAGACTTGTTGATGTTAAGCTGATGTTGTCATTCAACAACTAGTAGCCTACACTCTGCTAGGTAAACGTTGTTACTAGTAACGTTACTAGCCAACGTTGGCTGGTGAAAA
This sequence comes from Scomber scombrus, assembly GCF_963691925.1. Taxonomy (NCBI): domain Eukaryota; kingdom Metazoa; phylum Chordata; class Actinopteri; order Scombriformes; family Scombridae; genus Scomber; species Scomber scombrus. Next base: position 1,065,138 of record NC_084972.1, read on the forward strand.
CATGGCAGACTTTCCAAAAGCGATTTGACACTAAATACAGTATTTAAGATGGTTGTAAAAGAACATGATTTTTCTATTAACTTAACCCATATAACTTAAAACGAGTAACGTTACACATCTCCCACATCAGGAGTTAGTCTTTCTGTGTGTTTTTCTCTTGTTCTTGACATTCCCATCAGTATTTTTCTATACCTTATTCATGTCCACTGCTTTCATATTAGAGATCAGATGAAGTTGAGCTGGAAGCTAACAGTGGTGAGGGTGATGCAGGGAGAGCCAGCACTGCAGAGCTGCAGGTAGGTGCTATATGAAGGGTCTAATGTCTTTTACGTTTACCTTCACACATCAGTTAATTAGTGGAAATGTGGAAGGATATCACACTCAACAGTAAAAACAAGTTGGCTTATATGTTAACATTTTTGCCTTTCACCTTAACCTTTGCCTGTTCTACTAATTATTAAAAAACACAAAGTTGCGCAATTTAAGTTAGTATAACTTCTCATTTTCTTGCACCATGGTTGGTGTGTTTGGTTCATTTTGTTGTATTTTACAACATTGTTAAAATAATAACTTTTTGTTGATGAAAATTGAAATAATTCTTAGTGTGTGTTTCTTCACATCACATTGCAGTAGATTCACTATAGTGAACCTACAATTGATCAATTTTCATACTGTCCTATATGAAGGATTGTACAGCTCTAAGGTCAGAATTTGAATTTGATTTAGTGTTGGCGAGAGACTTGAGACCTGACTTGTACTTGCAAAAAATGACTTGTGAACACCTCTGGAGTTGCACGGTTGGTATACACATTCAAGAGACCGAAAAGACTGAAAAGGTGTGCATTATCGAATGTAGTGGGCCGGTCTGGTCCAAAATTGCAGGGCCAATTTTTTGTCCCAGTCCGCCCCTGGCCTTAGTTCCGACGCAGAAGCATAAATCAGGCTTTAAGCACACGGCCAGGTATGTGGTTTGGCCCGGCCGCTTTCTACTGCACTACTGTATCAGCTGAACTGAATTCTGCAGCACTTCGACTCATGATGATCACCTCTGACTCGTCTGATTCTGAGGTGGTCTCCTGAACTGAGAAATACAGGATCAGGCATGAGAGCATTTACTACTCTACTCTTACTACTCTGAACAACAGACACATTTTCTTGACAAACAAATCAAATTAAAAAGCTTAAATTTCACAATAACTTACAATAGGTATGGAAATCTTCAGCCGTACAACTGTATAATGTGATGCGTTGGTAAGCCTTCCCCACTGACACCTTGTACTGTTTCAGGGAGAAGGTATTTCTGCTCCTGGTACATTGGTTATCTCTTTTACCGTCATGGTAGAGCAGTTAGTACGGACCACCATGTACATTTTTGTGGAAGGTCTTCATTTTGTATTCAGCAGCTTTCTGCAATTGCTCGGCATCCGAGCCTGGTTGCACCAAAATGGGAAGTACTGTTCCTCTTACAGGCTTCAGTTCTCCATCTTTCAGCCGCATGAGGCCTACCGAAATCTACAGAGAAACATAGAAATAGGCTACTGTAAACTAGTTCAGTGACACTATAAATACATGACATGGCAAAATTATGAGTCGGAAAAAAAGTTACCTTCACAAGGGTGTCTTTTGGTGGTTCTTTTTTCTTTTTAAAACATGATCTTGTGTGTGTGTGATATCATACCTGACAGCAGATTTTTGGAGCATGCAGTATTTTTTATTGTTCTGGATTGTTTCAATAATAATAAACATACATTTGCATAAAGCAATCATATGTATCCACTTAAATGTTAATAGGAGTATTAAAATTCAAATATCCCTTTAAAGTACATTTAGAAAGAAATTAAGAATGTTTGATTAATTTGCAATTAATCACAAGTTAACTTATGACGATCATGCGATTAATTGTGATTAAATATTTTAATCGATTGACAGCCCTAGTATTTATGCATATACATAAAAGAAATCCGACTTTCAATGGAAGATCACTGTTCACTACCTGTTTCCAACAAAAAAAAAAAAAAAAAGGACATACCACATGGTTGCTATTGTAACCATGACGATGAAGTTCCCTTAACCTTAAGGAAATATACATTTTTAACCATGATCTTTTTCTAAACCTATCCAAACCTTAGCCATAGGGTTGTCACATTACAATAAAAACATTTTCATATTTGTGCATTTTGAGCCACTTTAGGAAAAGTCATAGAATTATAGGGTAAAAGACATTTGGGGTGTTTTTACAAGCTGTCACATGTAACGGGTCACAAATACTCCTTTAAACAGAATTGAGAATAATACTAGAATTAGTTTCACAAAGAATGTATTAATGTGCTTTGTATCTTTATACAATATCAAGTTCCAGTGATGAGTTTTACTTCTCTGTGGTATACAGGTCACCTTTAGTTAATATCCTCTTCTCGTTTAATTCCAGTGTAATTAGAGTAAGAATAGAGGCGTGACCTGTAGGGATACCCACAGCTCCATGCAGGCCTGACACTGTCTGGCCACAGTAAATAGCCAGTCCCATGATGCTGATGATGTATCTGATGACCTGTGGCGCTGCTGACAGGAAGCAGGCTTTTTAGCAAGAAAGTCATTACAGAGCTCTGACCTCCATTCTAATGACAGTGACACTGTAACCTCACACCGCTGTGTCACCCGCCTCATCTACATGCGTCCAGGGTGAGCAGGTGACATGGGGTCAGGGAGAACACGAGGAGCTGCCAGCACGCCAGCGTTCTACCAGCTGCTGATATTGGTTAATGGCTACACAGCCCAAACCCGAACCATCAGGACAGGCAGGAGCAGATTGGTGGAGCTAACCTGACAAGCTCTGCAGTCACATCAGAACATTCTGAGCACCAACATCTGGCTCTGTTATGAAGGGATAATTAGGAATCAGCTGTGTACAAATAATAACTGCTGGCCTAAACACAGACATACAAGTCTATAAACAACTCTTCTAGCGTGGGAGAAAATAAATGCTCAACATTTTGCAGATACTTTCCTGGTTCAATCTTCGGTACAAACAGCTAAACCTGGGATGAAAAAAATCTGCTTTATTTGTTAAAACTCAAAGGTACAAGATTGTATCTGTGACAGAGAAAGAGACATATTGTATCATAATATTATGGAAGGGTTCTGTGGGGTTTCACACTTTTTTTATAAGAGAACTGCTATAATAAACAGAATAGGATACAGGCTCAACATACAATACGTTTTCACTCTGATAAATGAGGGTAATTCCCAGCACTCACATGCTGATGTGCATATGCACATTATAAAATGATCTTGTACACGCCAACGCACTGCAACAGGGTCACTTGGAAGCAAACCAAAACCGTCATTATCAAACAGTCCCAGTATGGTTGTGTAGTCAGTAGAAGGGTTTTGATTGACAGCTGTTACACCAGCCCCAATAAAACAAACTGAAGAAGCAAACGCATCACAGTTCGTTTGAACTAAACTAAACTGGTGAGATGAGCACCCTAAAAAACATGCCAGCACAACTCAACCACTCAGAAGTGTTTCAGTAATGTGGTCCAGTGCCTCAGAGAGGCTGAACGCTTGATTCAACATTTTTTCGGGGTATTAAAAAAGTACAAGTATTAAAAAAGATAGTGACACAAACTTATATGAATCACCCATGCAGGAGTTTGCATGCTGATAGAAAAAAGATCTTCTAACTTTTATTCAACTGTCACACATTAATAATTGATTTTTTTAATGGAACCACGCCCTTTAAAAAAAAACTTTTTCCATTCATGAATTCCATCTCATCTCATAAAGCATTTCTCAGATTCTAACATTTTAATTTATTATGTCAAACTGGAAGCTGTGTGCCACCCAGCCCTGATCCTGCACAGTCATAGCCAATGTTACAATCCTGCCTCACTATCTCATGATCTTTCAGTTACTGAGTCTATATAAAGGAGAATACCTATGTCTCAGTAGTACTGATAGTAGTACTTTATTTATGTAATATAGCTACTGGCTGCAGCACTGAATGCACAGCTATTGAGCAGCACTCCAGTATGTGAGTGAAAGAATAATTCTGCACCATCTTTGATTTTACATTGACTTAAGGCTGGGTGATGTATCAAATTAATTTGATTAATTAAAAATGTTGTTGTTACACAATGTGTAAAATGTCAAAATCATAAAAATCATGTTATTACACTGTGCAAAAAGTGTCTTTTTAGTCAAAAAGTAACGTAGATGGTAACTGCTACATTAGCTGTTTTGAGTCTGTAATGGGAATTCTTATTATTCATCTTCTGATATTTAATCGTAAGCATGCACCGTCTCTAACTGTGTTAGAAACTGCTGATTAAGTGAACAACATTTATGTTCAAATATAATGACTAACCATTGTCCTGATAGTACAACACATTATGACGTGACTATTGTGCTGACATTGTTCTGATGGTAGAACAAGTTCATCTTTTTGACAAGATAATGTATTGTATATAATCTGCTCTGGGCTCATTCATGCCATCTCATACTTGAGACAGCAAAGAGTCCGTCTGCAGGCGACTGAATAAACTCTCAGAAAGACAACGAACAACTTTGTGCTCTTTAATACAAAATTGCCAGAACAAGTCACAACTGTCCAGTAAACTGTGATGTGATTAGTTTCACTACATGCACACCTACCACAGTTTATGGGAATTTGATGAGTTGAGGAGGCTAGCTGTCTCTAGATATCCCATAGTGAACTTAACGAGTTAGACAGATTGAAAATGACTCTGACACTGACCTGTGCTCTGGGTTTGTGTTAGTTGCTGAGGCATCAACTCCGGGTTGAAGTAAAGGAGTCAGCCTACAAGTTTCCAGACTCTGCTTTGTTCAGCCAGTCTCTACCTGCTGGGTAGCTAGCAGTAGTGTGCAGATATCAGGCTGTTTGTTTTCTAGTGCTGATTATTAAACTGAATGTGTGTGCTCTAGTTGAAACATCTGGTACTGAGTTGTGGGATAATGTGGGAAATTTTATGTGGAATGATGACAGCCTTGGTGATGGTGAACAACTGTCCAGAAAATATGTTTCAATATTGCATTTTAGCAGGAAAACAGAAAATGATTCAATCATGAATTCATGTTTGTTGTTGTTGGACCTGCTGTAATTATATCTCAGTCTGTAGGTTGCCAAATAGACTGTCTAGCATTCAGTGACTTTGTGTTTCATTATGTAACAAATTTGCTTAATGTAGTTCAGTGATCATTTAAGTGATTACATTTTGTTTCAACTGTGTTTTTATGTATTATTCAAATTAAAAAATATATGAATGAATTTTGTATTATATTTTGTGAACCTATTTATTAACTGACCATCATTAGAGAGAGAGAGAGAGAGAGAGATAGATCTTTATTCATCCCCAAAGGAAAAATCAACTGTCCAGCAGCTCCTCAGAACATAAAAACATAACAAAAAACAACACTTCCACTCAGACAACAATAGCAAGATGAAATAAGTTAAGTGCAAAAAGGAGGATGAAGAATTTTTCAATAAAAATTTGAATTCAAATTGTAATTGCACACCGTCTAGTCCAGTTGTGGCAGATGTGATATGTGTGATGTGTGTTTGTGTGTGTGTGCGTGTGTGTGTATGTTTGGCTGAGTTCAGGAGGAGCTGAGCATTAAAGCGATGGTTCGGCATAATTTCGACCTAGCGTCATATGCACCATGAGGTTTATCTAATCACTGCCTCAGCCCATTTGGTCGCAAAATAGTGCGTCCATCAGCCGAATGGCTTAGTACAGGCGCTAACAGACCCACCAGTGTATCTTGTAAATTACCCCACTAATAATGCCTGGATTGTTATCAGACTTCTACAGTAGAACAAATAGGGTCTTTACTTATACATCGATGCATTGTAAAGTTTGTAAGTACACCAGGAGTTTATTAAAATAAACACTTACCTGATGGCTTTTACTCTGCTGCTACTGCTAAAGCTGTAAACATCGTCAAAATGTCGCGCAACCACACGGTATTTCAGTGATCGCGTGAGATGTTTGCAGCTTCTGCTCACATGACGCTAATCAGCCAATCAAATCTGTGCATTCGGACACGTGGAGAGACTGGACTGTCAGTGAGATACACACAGAGAAAAGAGTTCATATGTGTTGAGATGTTTTGTTATGAAATTATTATATGTGAAATGAAGTTTATGGTTTAATTTAAGTTTAAAAGTAAAAAGGGATTTTTTTTTCTTTCTTTTTTAAACTAAGCACTTCATTTAAGAAGAACAATTAAAAGCTTTCTGTAATGCACTTTATTTTAAAATGCATTCTTTATTTGATATAAGAAAATAAAATGTATTTATCTTATTCCTCTTTTATTCTTATTTGAATACCTATCTGAATATACTGAATGACCAGGTTATTCCAACAATAGATTTTTGTTAGTTTTGGCATATTCCAAGATGACAATGCCAGGATTCATCGGGCTCAAATAGTGAAAGAGTGGTTCAGGGAGCATGAGACATCATTTTCACACATGGATTGGCCACCACAGAGTCCAGACCTTAACCCCATTGAGAATCTTTGGGATGTGCTGGAGAAGTCTTTGCGCAATGGTCCGACTCATCATCAATACAAGATCTTGGTGAAAAATGAATGCAACACTGGATGGAAATAAATCTTGTGACATTGCAGAAGCTTATCGAAACAAAGCCACAGCAAATGCGTGCCGTAATCAAAGCTAAAGGCGGTCCAATGAAATATTAGAGTGTCTGACCTTTATTTTGGGTCGCGACTTTTTTTTTGGCCAGGCAGTGTTATTGGAAGCAGCTAAAAATGAATTACAAAGACATCATTTAGAAAAGTAAGGCACATTTTTCTCGGCCATGATTGTACCTCATTTTGATGTTATTCATAGTTGACGTAGGCTACTAAACAAAGTCAATATTAATTCAGTGGCTATTTCAACATGTAGTAGCCTAATTTAAACCCCCAACAGAAAGCTGTTTTAACACATATGTCTTCTCATCTAATATCCTGCTTAGTAGATTAACATTTTACACTATTTTAACACTTTTATTTAACACAATTTAAAAAAATTATACATATTGGAGTCCATGAATACTCAATAAAATACTTCCTAAAAATTAGATTAACAAGAAGGCAGAAGACTGCAAAACGGGTGGAGGGCCACAACCATCACCTCTGACAGACGCTGAGGAGCTGGCCCTGAGCGTATATATGGAGAATGTTAAGAAATGATTGAGTGTAATGAACAGTGATACCGTTCTAACAGATATTCATCACGTAATGAAAGCACATCCAACTGAGCCCTGAATACATCTCCCGACAAAGGCGAATTAATTCTGCCTCGATATGTATCGGATTGCGAAGAAACGGACAACCCATGTCTAGCAGCTTGCTTCAGGTGGGAGGAGACAGGTAGAAACTCAGGGTTTCTTAAAGAATGTAGAAGGTTATGTTCACAGTGTTTTGTCATGTGTCATGAGACAAAACACTATGAAATGCTAGTACTGCATTGTATACTGTACATACAACCCCCCCCCCCAAAAAAAAACAAAAAAAAAAACAACAACTAATGAATGGAAATGTCAGAATCCAAGGCAGTCAGGTGTTCTGATCAGAAGCTATTGTCTACTGTCCTTTCTGTATTGCCAGGCGTTGCAACTTTGTGCCACAAAGCACAAGGGCACGTCACATGACACACAGCCATCTGGTGTTTTTTGGTGGCAGAGTGTACAGTCCCTTCTCCCTATAGAGCCTGCATTAGGTTTAGGCACATCAAGTCATTTTGCTAAGTAGTCTATTGTAGCTTGTGCAAAGCTGCTGGATTATGAGATGATGCAGTGTATTTCTTTCTAGAAGCTTGAGACGTTGACTCAGAGCCGTGGTCTGCAAGCTCCTCAACAAGCTGCCTGCTGGAATTCCTTCTGCGTCATAGCAGATGCCTTCTGGGTTTGTTGATGGAGAATGTGAGCATTCACCACAGTAATGTCCACAAAATGGAAGTAAAAAAAACCAAGTACCACTTCCTGGTCTTGTGGATCACACTGTAATACCCAAACATAGGATCCGACAGGTCAACCCCCATTACTGGTTTTAGACCTTGACCGAGGCTGGAATAGGGGCATCAGTCTGCACCAATTTCCCAGCTTACGTCAGTCTCCTTTTGGCCGTATCACTATTGAAGGCCTTTCTTGGGTGTCCATCCACTTCACAAAAAGCACTTTGTACTGTTGTAAAAGTTGTCAGCATAAGATGATAACCTGCGCCCAGACAACTGAAGTCCATGAAGGACATCGCCGAGTCATAAATCTCTTCCCTCAGTACAAAAATTGTACCCCCACTTAGTAGGCTTGGTCGGGATGTATTATCTGATTGAGATCCTTGCCTTTGATGTTACCATTCGTTCATCAGTTTAAATGTGCTGACCTGGAAGTGTGACTTGCATAATTCAACAATCTGCTTTATCTTGCCAAGATGGTCGTATCCAGGTGTCCCATCTTGCATCATTCGTCAGGTTAGATGTCACTTATGTGCAGAGCTTGGCAAATGGTGAGGAACTGTTCTGTGACATGACAGAGGAGGAGAATGGGAGAAGCCCACCGAATCACCATAGCAATGAAGATGTCCTCTTCTGTAGTAAACACTATCTTCTTTGTTGCATATCAAATAATTAAAAAAGTAAAAATAAATAAATAAAATAAATAATTAATTAATACGAAAAGTATTATTATAAAATAGTACTATGAAATAAAAGGAACCATATACAATGAACAAAAATAGATTTTTTTTTTAAATGGTCAAATATTTGTAAATAATGTATATACATATGTACAAAATATATAGATGAGACCCTAAAGGACAATAGTATTGGGCCATATAGCTGTCATAAAATCAATATGGCTAGATAAAATTAAAAAAAAGAGGCGCATCTATATTCTAAAGAAGATATCTCTCAATTAAATATTTAAGAACAAGATCCATATAAATCCACATGATAAATAGATCCATAGCATACAAAAAAGCACCATGACATAAATGAAAAAAGATAAAGTTGGTAGGAGCATTGTCTCTTTCACAACCTAAGTAGGTTAACTAATTAGAACAAAGTGGGGCTTAAGCAGGTCTCAGGTGACCCGTGGATGTTTAATGGATGGTTAAGCTTAAGCATCAAATCTATTTTGTTAAGGTAATAATATTACTTAAAATAACTACATGATAAACATGGTGTTTCAGTTTTAAAAGCTTTTATTCAAGTTATGGAACTTTTAATGTCATGGTGACACAGGTGTTAAGATTCAGTACAGACTCTGATTGATATATGATCCAAGGAATCTATAAAAGAAGGAAGGGTCATTCCATCACTCTGTAGCATGTGAATGTACATTGGTGCAAAGTCTGAGAGACACTGAGATGAATAGGAATGCCATCTCCTAATTTATGACCTGTCATTTAACAGGTTATTACACCGGATGGCAGAATCATCCGTAATTTGTTGCATTGTTAGCTATATTTCCTCACATTTTTATACCATACTTCTTGCTAGAGAGTCTGTGTTGATACTCCAACTGTGTCAGAATTGTTTCATTGAAAATTGCTTGGTTAATCTTAGAAAATGATTGTTGTCATGGTTAAAAGAATCCAGTGTTGACTGTTGGAAGGAAGCAATGCCCTGTCATAAAATCCAGAGTCATATTTAAACATTATATATATGCTGTGAAAGAATAATCTTGAAGTCCCTTTGTGTCGGCCTCTTAGTCAGTGTGACCTTTATTTAAGTAACATTACTGATCTATGCAAATCCACACAGTCACTGTAATGAAAACAAGAAAATATACAATACCTGACAAAAGTTTGGACATGTTGATGCAGTCTAAACTTTTGACTTGTACTATAAATTCATGCTATCTGGGTACTTATTTTCCCCCTTCATTCAGAGCAGAGGAGACATGATTTACAGACCATGCATGCTGCAGCAGATACAAAAGAGCAAACAAAACATGTCAATTCTAGTAAATTTAGTTGGACTAGTAATAAATAAATAAATGAAAAGAGGCAACAGCAGACTCTGTTTATATTTCTATTAATTTTATTTATCTCGTGAAAAATGAGACATTATTGCTGATGAGAGATTGAATTTTTTTTCTTCTGTGCTGTAATATCTGAGCTTGCTAGTGGAAATATAAATGTTGCAAACTTTGAATAAAAGCTTGAAGTCATTTTCCTTCTTTGTCTTGTCAAACCATGCCACCCACTGCTCTGGCTTTGAAAGGTCTTATCGTTGTCTCTGTTGCCCCGTTATCTTTAAAATTACAGTTGAATGAACAAATGTTGCTCTTTAATTTGGTATCATAAATCCCTCCTTATCACAGGAATACATGCAGAATTTATTTTGCCCAATAGAGGCATTATGCCTTTAATTGCCAAAACAATCTACCAACAGACTGGGATGGCGGTTGGTCACATAGACCAATGGAAGGTTGACAAGTGTACACACACATGTGAAGACGCAAACACACATACACACACACACAGGATACAAATGTGTACAGAGCAAAAAGCACAGAGACTTTGTTCTCCTAACAACAAAGTTTGGAGATGCAGCTCGTTTCACACCGGCTGATACGAGAAAAGTGCTCATGAATGGAGCTTCAAAGACTGATAATTCAAATGGTGTTTTGTTTCTCAGCATCTCCCAGATGCTCATGTTTTTCTGGTTGGATATCAAAGACTTCTCTTTATTCTGCCACTTGAAAGGGAAAGACAGGAAAATTTAGAAGAAAGACAAATATATCAACAAAAAAAAAAAATCCATGAAAAAGTTACTTCATTATGAACGTCCAATCTAAAAAAAAATGCTGCACTGTTCTAACTTTGAAAAGTATCTGATTAACTGGCAACTGATAGTTTACACACAATGAACTGAATTATTGAAAGTGGTTGTAAAGAGAAATTGTTCATGATAAACTCAGACTACTTTGAAATCCACACTTGCCATTTTTTAATCCTGTGAAGAGGCGAGTGCCAACACTGCCATTGCCCTGCTCTCATAATGAAGAGGGATTAGTTTGTATTACACAGCACCGAGACTGAAGAACTGGCATACAGTTTGTATTCTAAAAAACGCATAGCTCCCTGATAGAAGGCATTTTCATCTGAGAGGTAAAACAGGTATTATGCTCAGGAATGGGGACAAAATATAACTTTCACTCAAGCAGGGTAAACAGCAATGTCTAATAGAGAGGCTGTGTGTCAGGATCTGAATACTCAGGTTCCACCCCTTTACAGGTCAAAACTTACACATATACACATACATACATCCTTCAGAAGACTGAACCTACAGTATGAGCTTTGATGGAAAAGACTTCCATCCTCTAGAAAACTCTAAATATGCAGACTTCAGTTAGTTGGCTGTCAGATTTAAGTTGCTGGTTTTATTCTCACAGGAGTTAAGTTTGTCTGATGCTATTAGAGCAGATCCCGTGGGCTTTCTACACATGATCAGCTGCAGAGATAGTATGCTTTGGTGTGCATAGTTTGTTTTTTTCTGGAGGTAGAGATAAAGATGCCAAACCTTGTGGCAGTGATACTTGATGATTAGTTGTTAACCACTTCTTTCTCTGATGGATAATTCCACAGGATAAAGCAACCTTTCTTTGATTCAGAGGAATGGAGGTGAGTGCAGACACCCAAGGAAGTGTACCTCCACGAACTGACCTTTTGCCTAGTTAGGGTCTGACACTATGACATTGACCAAAGTTAAATACTGTGACAAAATGGATATTGAACAGACCTCCTGAGAGGCCATTTTTAACTCAATTATAGCCTAAACCTCATTTGAACTAGACAATGTCCAGAAAACCCCCCAGGTCATAAAACCTGCACATTCCTAGAGGACATTTATTGATTCTCTCTGCAATTCTGAGCCAAATCTGAATTTGTGTGAATTAATGTAAATCATGTCATGATGTTTGTCATAGAAATACATATAAAGAATGGTATTTTGATATATGTGCAATAGCCTATTAAAAAGATCACTGTTTTAAAAAGAACTCAAAAAAAGTTTAATATCAAAGCCGATGTAGATTTTCCCACATTGAGCTGGTCAGTTTGTATTTATTTGCCCCAAATCAGGGCAAACAAACAACTGTTTTCAACTCGAAGATGCACATGCCTTTCAATTCATACTGCTCCAGTAAATTTGCATCTACTTGTGTCTCTTTATATGTATCCGTTTAAAATTCACTTTTAGTTTAGTTTAGTTTGCACAAGTTAAAATGTACACATAAAAATATAGAGTGCTGGGAAATGCAGAAGAAATGAATGGGCTTATTTAAAGCCTCCACCTGAAAATGTTTCAAATTTCACAATATTACAGAAAATAATATGACCACATAAAAGTAAGAACAAACCAAAGAATTACATATAGCTTTCCATTCTGTCTGAACACACAATAATGATGAATATATAATATTGATTGAACTGCTGAGAGACCTGAGCAGTTTATAGCTAAGTCACACAAGCACATAGCAAATAATTCAGCAGATAAATACTAAATAAAGTGTAGGAATAGAAAACTTGCACAAATGACATTCACCTGAAATCTGTTAACTAAATCTAGGCCTAGTCATAATGGTCCTTGGTGAATCTAGCCTTAATGAGTCAGATTTGTGTCAGAGGTAAGAAGGTGAAGAACATTTTTATGACCAGAAAAAGAGCTCCACAGGAGTACAGGTGGCAAGTCGTTAAACTTCAGCAAGAGCATTAAAAGAAAGTTTGCAGCCCTCTGGTGATCCAAGTTATGACCCTCAACTTCACCAATAAAAACCCTAATTACACGCTGATGTAGTCTTTTTAATTAATACTACACACCCAGTCTGTTGAACAAGAGCAGTACAAGTATTTTGAAGCATGAACTTCACAGAAATGGGAGCAGTGGTGGTCTAAAGGTTAGAGAAGCAGGCTCAACTCCAGTTCATTTATAGAGCCACAAAATATTAGGAGTGAGCGTGACCTATCGTCTTGTTCTGTCTTTGCACAGTACTTGCTGACCTTTACTACAGAGGTTGTCCACTTTTCCACATACATATGTGGTCAGAGGATGTAGGATGAATAAATAATTTCCTCTCTAAATCGGGGAATGTACAAGCTGTTAAAGAAACAGGCAAATTTCCCAAACTGTCTTTGGTTGTTCATCTATCACTGATAAGAAATGTAATCTCAGTGTTGAGTTATACAGATAAAGTACATAGGACTATACTGAAGACTGCAACAAGATACTGCAAGACCAACTCTATAAATACATATACGTGTAATGACAAACTTCACTGACTGAGGACAGCTAGTAAAGAAAGGGGGAGAACTTAAACAATGGTGAAAGTGCAAGGTTATATTTCACAGTACTGCTCTATTTGAATAAGGTGCTCTGCTACTGGTTAAAGGCATAATGTGCAACATTTCAAATTACTTGTGGTCACTGACTATTCTTTCTCATAATCCATTATCCGCACCTCCGAAACAAGGTTTTGGTGGATGTCCAGACATACCAGCTCATGTCATACCAACAGTCAGTGGTGGACCATGACCACCATCTAACCTTCACCAACTCAAACAGACCTTCAGCACAGAGGTTATAGATCCCAAAACACTCCAATGGGTCATTTTGGAAAGCACTGTGAAACAATGAATGTTTTACCTTGACAAAAAATGTATTGTTTTTCCACCTTCTTTGCCCTTCACTCACATGATGGAAGATGTCTTATTAATAGTTCATACACAGTGGCTATTCATAGTGTTTTTCTAATTATGCATAAGAATGAAGACATAAGTCCAGGCATTGAAAGTAAGAGCAAGGTTAAAACATTAAAGTTAGATAAATAAAAAGTAACACCAATAAAAAGTTGTTAAATAAATATATGGTATGCAGTGGAAAGGTAAAGGACATTAGCCATTACACTGTCCACTCATGTCATTAACTTTTTGTCAGATACACTATATTTATTGGTTGGTGACTTCTTTGTGGAAAAGCAAGTTAGATCTTTTTACTTTGTGCTGTCCTCGCCAATGTTTTGAAAACATTTGTGAAATAGTGAGATTATAAGTACCATACTGGTCCATATAATAAGACAAAGTCTTATAGATAGAACAACAGAGGATGCCAACTATAGAGTGCTCATCTCAGTTGAGCCAACACAGTGCTGGGACCTGAAAAATAGAGAGACAGAAATAGATAGATTGTACATGCCCAAGAAAAGGGCTAACTTGAGACTGAGCTTTTAGTGGACTGGCTCAAAGTTGTGCGGGGCAAACGGCGTAGGGGACTCGGAAAGATGAGGAACATGCTGGTTTTGGATTCCTTTTGTGGACACTTAACTGATCCAGTATAAACTTGAGTGCGGGCAATGAACAGTGACCTAGTGATCATACAGGGGGATGACAAGCCAGCTACAGGTGTTGGATGTAGCCATTCAAGTTATGCAAGAGATACACAGAATCTGATAATCACACGCTCACACCATTTGGAAAAATTCAGAAGCCTGCAGTACATCTACTCTGTGAATGATTCCTCCAAGCATTGGATGCAGTTTTCCCAGAGAGTGGATTCAAGAGATGCTGTATCAAATGACTTGGTTGGCAGCAGGGATGACATTCTGTGGGAGGAGCCAGTGGAACCAGAGCATGGGAGTGATGATAGTGAAAGTGAATACAGACACAGAGGACCTCTGTCAGGAAGAATTCAATGTCCTGACATGACACATCTGAGGAGCCAAGCTAGGCCATTTTGCTCTACTATTATTATTGTAATCTTGCCTGATTTTTGTCACCCTCAGGCAGACTGGCTTCAAGACTGTTCTGCAGTCAGACTGCACTTTGATGGTTAATGCAGTTATTCCATTTTTGATGGGCTACATGATTGTTTTTGTTGTGGTTGTAATTGGTATTAGAAAAACCAATAGACTACAGTTTATTTCCATTTTTGTGATATATAAATGACATGAGTTTTGTTTTTGTTTTTTTGTTTTTTACAAATGTGATTCGTTTTATGTTATTTAAATGTGACAATTTAATCTAAAAAATATTGAAAACATTATTTTCAAGTTGTTTTTTTTTGCCAAAAATGTGTGGGGGTGTCATGTTATGGTTAGGGTCATCTTATGTTCAATACTTGGGTCAATACTGTACTTCTAATTGTCTTAAACACTTCTACTTTTACCCTGTTTTGGTTTTCCTGTTTCTGTACCCATTTCTCCTAGCTTAAAAAAAATACTATCAGAAAATATGGCACATGAGAAAAGGAACATAATAAAAGTATAATGAAATGACTGTGCGTCTCAATGGATCAAAAGAAAAACAAACAAGCCAGATTATATTCATACTATTCAAAATTGAAATACACAAAAAACAAACCAAGCAACATGAAAAACAAACCTCCCTCACAAAAAGGGGGGAGGGTGCTGGGGGGTCTGTCAATCAGGGGACAGAGATTGAAGTAAATTGTAGAACATTAAAAAAAATTCTACAATGAAGTGACACTGAGACAAAATATGAAAACAGATAAAACTGGAGAATAAAAGTTACAGTGAACTTTAACATATTAAATTTGTTTTAATAAAAGGCAGTGGCAAGCAGAGACTTTAGCTGTGATTTGAAAGAACTGAGAGTTGCAGCTGACCTGCAATTTGCTGGGAGTTTGTTCAGATATGTGTAAAAACACACGTCTTCTCCATGCAAACAGAAAGCAGGCCTGTACCAGACGACCTGAGATATGTGGAAGGTTCCTAACATAGCAGCAGATCACAAATGTGTTGTATTGTAAATCATTCAGTGCTTTATAAACCATCAATAGTATTTTAAAATAATTTCTTTCACAAACAGGAAGTCAGTGTAAAAATCAGAGAACTGGATTGATATGATCCACTTTCTTGGTCTTAATGAGGACTTGGGCAGTTGTCTGATCGATATTTTTATGGAGACCCTGTTACGGTAGTGGAGTCCATTAAAAATATATGCATGGAGAAGTTTTTCCAAATCCTGCTGAGACATATAAATCCTTTAATTCTTGATGTATTCTTCAGGTTAGATTAGACTGACTTGTCTTCATGTAGCTGTGGAAATTCAGGTTTGAGTCCATCACTTCACCAGTTTATGTTGTTTCTACAGTCTTTTTTCTCGATTGCTTACACACTATAACTGTGACTTTAACTAAACATCCAAAACCATTTCACCATGTACCAATAGACAGACATATTTCTTACAACTATAAACACTATTTCCCTGTTTTCACACATGATTCAGATTTCTTGTGCTTTTGGTTAAAAAAAAAAAAAAAAAAAACTCTTCAAACAAATCCTTTAATTTATCACTGTCAAGCACAGGCATTCAATATCGTTAGCTCAAGTCATCACATCTGCAACTCAATTAAGACACTGTTCCCCAGGTGGAAACACTAAAGGCCTGATTTACTAAAGGATTTACGTGTTTAAAAACGTGTGCAAACTTGATATCACCCGCAAAAAATGTGCCAAGTTGATCTACTAACGCAGCGCACTGAGGTTTGCGTCTTTCAACTGTGTAAGATAATACGCGCTGTCCATTTAGTACGTTTACCATAATTAATATGCAATGTGGGGCGTTTTAACCCCAGTGTGTAAAATACAAGGAGGAGAAAATGTAAATATGTTATTTAGTACACACATTGTGATTTACCAAACCTGAAGGTATTATTTCTGACGCTAACTGCGTCTATAAATAATACCTTTGAAGGACAGGTATTAACCAGCTGTGCACTGCACACAGATGACTGTTGTTACTGTAGAGAGGAGGAGACGGAGGCACAATGACAGAATACGCACAGGACAGAGTTTTTCCACCTGTGTTAATATTTTTGGAGTGGAATATTTTTGGTCTTACTAACTGCATTGACTTCGTCACAAATACTCTCCCATATGTCGGTTTCTCTGGTAATATTTGTTTTTTTTATAACTCAATATATTGATCACATTTCATTTTGTGCTTGCAGCTTTCTGCTCATCCAAACTCTCCATAAAGACACAAAACCCTCATTTAAATACTGCTGTCTCCTACCTGTTGCACCTGTTTTCATTTACACAGTTATTCTAGTAGATCACCCGCAAAACGTACACAAACGAGACGCGCAATCTATTGCACTGTGCACGCAATTTAGTACCCACTATTTGGGATCTTAGTAAATCAGGCCCTAAGAGTCAAAATTATTCACATGTGAATCAGAATCTGAGGACAGATAGATACAAGGGCCATGGGTACGTTTTTTTTTTATTTTTTATTTTTTTAACAATGGATCCAAATAGACGACACAGGAGAGGAGCTGGAAGAGGATGAGGTAGACATATCTCTGATGAGATTGGTGCAAAGTTAGTTGACCACATCCTTGTCCATTGTATGTCAATGAGGGAAGTTTGTCAAAGAATGCAGCCAAATGTGAGCTGTTTCATAGTGGCCTCTATTATCCAGACCTTCAGAAAGGAAAGTAGGTAAGAATTGAATTCTCTCTACTGTCACTTTGAGTGCTGTCCTCTGCACTGTACAGCACAAACATGTACTGTAGCTGTTTGCTTTGTTGTACCGTATGCTGTATGAAGAGCACTGTATTCCTGACAATACCATATCATGTTACTGTAAGGTGGACTTACTGTATGGTATGCTCTCATCAGTTCTTCTGTGTTTTGCAGAACTGAGAAACATGATTTACCATTTAACAAGAGTAACTGATACAATAGGAAATAACACATGAAGACATTGTAGCAGACACAGCATCAGTGCAGCTCATAACATCATCTGGTCAGAGTCACCTTTGGCCCTGAGATGAGTAAATTGGATCAGGTTTGATATAGAGACTGACATGGTCTCTCTCTTGGACAAACAAAGATCCATTAACATTCTATGGAGCAACCAAAAGTGACAAGAACTACATAAAAGTAACGAAAGACAGATTTTGGTGTCTCCTTTGGACACCCTATCGGAGAGACTTCACTCCCCTTTCTACATCAGATCAGAGTCACACAGACCGCTGTCATAAACTTAAAGACACTGAACATTCCTAACCTTCCCCTCTGTGTCTCCTGAAACCACACAGCGCATGAAAATGAGAAAATTAGTGTTAAAAACTTAAACATGAATGTCTTAGTACATAGTATGGTTTAAACAATACCAATTACTTATATCAGTATCAATTACCTAAAGAGATCTATTGAACCGTAGAGCCATGAACTTTATATATTTGACTGATTTCAGAAATGTATTGATTTATTAATAATTATGATTTATTGATTTATTGGTTAATCAAACAACCAATCTTATAATATCCATAATTCGCTACAACATGTATTGAGTAATGTTAAGTGTCAGTTGGTAATCATCTCCGCTAAGTACTAATTGACTCAAGCTACTAGTCAAAGCTATTTATGTCTGTGTTTCTGTCATGAGCCCTCTCACTCCACCTGTTACTTCCTTAATTGGTTCCCATTATCTGCCACTCTGCTCACCACTTTCTCTACTCACCCTAACTAGTCCCACCTGTCTCTTCCCTCCTCTGCTCTGATTACTCTGCCAGCTGCGCTGCATTACCCACTAACCTCTCCCAGTATTTAAAGCCTCTTCTTACAGCTCTACTTTGTCAGATCGTCTGCAAAGCCCACACTCTGAACCTGTTTGCTCGCACTTATATCTGATTCCTGCTTTGTGACCCCGGACCTGCCTGTATCCTGACGACTCTTCTGCCCCGGAAAACTAGACCTGCCTTCTGCCTTCTCGACTCCTGACGACTCTTCTGCCCCGGAAAACTAGACCTGCCTTCTGCCTTCTCGACTCCTGACTACTCTTCTACCCCTGTAATTCTGACCAGCCTTCTGCCTTTGCACTACGATTTTGGATTCTCCTTGAACTGTACTTCTGCCTTCTTTCATCGTGCTGTTGTGTTTGTGTTCCCCCCCACCAGGACTTCTGGACCACCCACCACCGGCTCCCTTGGATGCATCATTGCCACTGGGGGACACACACACACAGCACGTTGGACGGACCACTGGAACCACTGGAACTCCTGTAACCCTTCACCACTGGAACCCTCACTCACTTCGAACTTCCCTTTCCCTGAAAATTCAATAAACATTCTTGTGTGACGCAATTGTGGTCCTCTGGTCGTCTGTCTGATCCGTGACAGTTTCATTCCAAAGAAAGCATACAATATAACACTATCTGTAAAATGTGAGTGAAGTAAGTAAACAAAAACCTTGCCTGTTACTCCCAAAAATTCAATGCTAAATTCTCAGAGGCACATCTTTTCTTCTGAAAAGCATTTAAGTTTCAGTATTTACAACCCAGAATGGTCACACACTGTCCAATTCAACCGAATGAGCCTCTCTTTGTCCCACTAAGGCTTAACCTTACCAAATCAGGTTTAGACACCAGATGAGTTTCCCACACACTATCTGAAATTTTTTTTTTTTTTTAACAAAGTCTTATTATTACATGGGATACTCTTCTGATAGGTTTAGAAATCCTTATGTACTCAGTCAATCCCACACGCACACATTATTGCTCAATGCTCTGGCAACACACTGTTCCATAATTAGTGGGTAAATATGCAGGAATAAGGCAAGGACAAATTAATAATGCTACATTAACACCTCACTCACTTCTACTGCTTCTTATTAAAAAAAAAGTGCAATCAGGGAAATATATGCATACAGGCCTATTCACCAACAACCCTGTATAATTTAGTTTTTAAGCGAATTTCAAGGTTACCCACTGCGTAACTGATGAGCAGCTAAGATGCTCAGAGATTAAACCTGAAGCTGCATATCGTATCAACACCTCAGTCACTAAAACTGCTTCTCATCTAAAGGTACAGTCAATAGTATTTATGCCAACACCACTTCTCCACAACCCCTAATGTTTTTTCAAGGTTATTCATTGGGTGACTAATAAGCCTACAGTGGTTCAGAAATAATGAGCTGTAAGCAATAAAAATTATTGCAAACATGATTTCCCTACAACCATTTTGAAGTTTACCACCCACAAAGTAACTGATACAATAGGAAATAACACATGAAGACATGTATTGAGTAATGTTAAGTATCAGTTGGTAATCATCTCCACCAAGTACTAATTGACTCAAGCTACTAGTGAAAGCTATTTATGTCTGTTTCATTCAGCATACAGTATAACACTATCTGTAAAATGTGAGTGAATAATGTTAAATCAAAATCATTACTATGTGCATACCATCAATATCAAGTTTGTGTGGCAAACATGAGCTACATTGCAGGTTGCATATTGAAGTGTTAAGAATTAAAACATTTTAGGTAAATAAAAAATGTAGGTGTAACAAACATTTGCAACCCCTTGTTGATATTTTATTATTATTATTATTATTATTATTATTATTAGTAGTAGTATGTGCAGAGATCTGGAACCAAACAACATAAGTGCAGTGTTACTTATCAAATGTAACAAAGAAATGAACAATGGTACTTATGTTATCCATTATGACATGATCATATAAAGCACCACTGTTCACTCGCAGTGAACTGTAGCAGATTGTGGTCAGTAGATATTCTCAACCTTTAAAACATTTTTTTTTCCCTGACGTAAGATAAAAACAAGGACTCCTCTTCTTGGACCTGCACACACAGTATTAGTGATGATACTGTTATTATTGCCACTGCTACAGGACATGGAAATGTACAGTTGTTTGAAGGTGTATTGAGAGAAAAGAGAAACTGTGTGAAGGATAAAGCCTAACAGGTATTGCACTTTCTGATCACTTTGTCTTGATAATGAAGAGGATATGATGATGTCTATTTCAGTGAAGTTCTGTCATTTGTTGTGGAGCTGATGACTCTCACCTGTGAAATTTCCTTGCTCCTAAATATTCCACAGTCAACTGACAGTGGTATTATAACAAAATGGGAGCGATTGGGAATGACAGCAACTCAGCCACAAAGTGGTAGGCCACGTAATATGACGGAGCGGGGTCAGCGGATGCTGAGGCGCATAGTGCACAGAGGTCACCAACTTGTGGCCTTCAGATTAGCTCAAGAACAGTGCGTAGAGAGCTTCATGGAATGGGTTTCCATGGCCGAGCAGCTGCATCCAAGCCATACATCACCAAGTGCAATTAAAAGCGTTGGATGCAGTGGTGTAAAGCACGCCACCACTGGACTCTAGAGCAGTGGAGACGCGTTCTCTGGAGTGACGAATCGCGCTTCACCATCTGGCGATCTGATGGACGAGTCTGGGTTTGGCGGTTCCCAGAAGAGTTGAAGCTGTTATAGCTGCAAAGGGTGGACCGATGTCATATTAAACCCTATGGATTAAGAATGGGATGTCACTTAAATTCATATGCGAGTCAAGGCAGGTGAGCCAATATTTTTTTCAATTTTGTGTATCATCCAAGAATACCAGTAAGGACTCTGCCACTTGCCCACTCAAGCACTGTTGCATCAGCTGTAACATTGCTGGCGCATTACACATGCCAAAAGGCATGCGCTCAAACTCAAAAGGCCCGAGTGGGGTGGTAAAGGCGGTTTTCTCTATCCATTTCGACCTGCCAGTAGTGCTGTACGAGGTCCGTCCTTCCAAAATCCTCCTCATGTTGACTTTTTTCCATTTCAGCAGCAGGGAATGTAGCTCCTGCTGTTGTTCAGCAGACAGATCAGGTCGATTAGTCAAATCTCTCACCTCTTTAGGCAGCTCCTGGTTCTCCTGGCCAGCTACAGCCTCTACCAGGCCCACTGCAACAACAACGTTGTCCTCCAACGAAAGGCTCAGGTCACGAGGTCCATGCACTTCAACTTCATCTACATGGTACAGCTTACCCAGCTTCTGGTACCTGTTAATGGACACACTGTAAGGGTGGGGGTTACACACACGCACAGGGATTCTGCCATTCTTTACCACTGCCAGCGTCCTGGCCACTCCCATGTCACCAGTCTCCGGCAGTGTTTCCACCAGGGCAGAGTAGAGCTCCTCTGGGGACATCCTGGCATGGGCCCAAACCAGCACCTCGCTCTATGCAGGGATACAAATGTTATGGCGGCTGGCTAACCACACGTATCCCAGCAACCCGTCTTACGCCATGGTGGCCTCCACACGTTGGCAGGTTGCAAAAGAATCCCTCCAAACTCGCTGGTTTCTTATCTGTTTGGGAGAGAGAGCAGTCTTCCCGGGTCCGAGCCATTTAAATAGGGCATATTAACAGGCAGTCACAATATTCATACTTATAATGAGCGGGTGTTTGTAGTGTTCATCCTTAACTATCACAACCCCCCGCCCAGGTATCTTGATGCCTTCCACTTCAAAGTCCAACACAGCATAGCCAGTGTAAGGAATCTCAAGGCCGTTGGCTGCTCTTAATGCAAATATTAAAGGGGTCACCTGCGATCCAGTGTCTAGCAGTCCCTGAAGCTCAACGCCTTCAATGGTTACCTCAATGGTTGGACATTCTCCAATAAATGCCTCAGTGGCCCTTGTCACATCTGGTGGATTATCAACCCCTGCCCCTCGGACCTCAGCAGCAGGGACGGCTAGTTTAAAAACGGCAGGGAGGCTGCTGGCCACCTACAAAACCTAGCAATACGGCCTACTTCTTTACATTGGCGCCAATAAGCATACCTTGGTAATCCCACTCATTGACTCCAACAACTGGCCGTCGTCCCTCCTACCGAGCTGGTGGTTGTGGGTTTGCTGCCACTGGCTGAGGGAGTGGTTTAATTTCTCTCATCAGTTCCTGAGTTAGTCCCATCATTTGTGATTTCACATCCTCCATGACCTCTCGTTTCAGAGTCTCCTTCCAATCTGTGTCCTGGAATGATTTAGAGGGAACACAGGTGTTTTTTTACAGAGGACTGTTCCCATGCTCTGCATCTAGCAGGAGTGCCTCCCGATGGATTGCAGCGAAGATCTCATCTGGGTTGTGACGCGCATACGCCTTCAGGGCCTGGGTGGAGTTCCCTCACATAACCCCAGCAGCAGTTGGTCTTGCAGAGCAGTGTGGCAAATGAAATAAATGGTTTACATGGCAGCTTGGTCATGGGTCAGGGCCCCTTAGCAGAATTTTGCTTAGGGCCCCAGGGAGGCCAGGACCGGCACTGCTGAAATGTACCGATGGCCGCCGTCCTCCGTTGCACAGGCGCTGGCTCAATCTTCTGTCAGTCTCCCTCTTAGGTCTGGCTCCGGCCTGGCGACTCCCTCTCCCATACAGGTGGGCCTAGGGACACAAAAAGAGCCAGCAGATAACTCTGGCCAAAACAACTCTCAGATAGAATCCGAGTACTGTAGCTTTAGGCTACTTTTTTTGAGATAATATTTTGTTGGCATAGACGCCTTTATTTATCAGTAGACCGACAGGAAACATGGGAGAGACACGGGAATGTGGCTCATGTAGCATTGTAGCAGTTATTCACTGACAAGTAGCCTAAACTATACACTCATTGCACTGCTA
Organism: Scomber scombrus; assembly: GCF_963691925.1. NCBI lineage: Eukaryota > Metazoa > Chordata > Actinopteri > Scombriformes > Scombridae > Scomber > Scomber scombrus. Next base: position 1,088,598 of record NC_084972.1, read on the forward strand.
TGTTAGCGCGATACTGCTAACTTCATAACCTCTACTCTTGTTACCAGCCTCACCATCAGACTCACGCTTGCTCTTTCTCTCTTTCTCTCTCTCTCTCTATCTATCTCTTTCTCTCTCGTCCTCTCTCCTTTTTCTTTCTGGAGTCATCATATGTCCATCTTTTCACGGATTACATTAATAAAATACTGCTGTTGGCTTTTTAATTGAGAAGTTTTCATTCCACTTGTTGTAATGTGAGAACATAAATTAAGCAAATGACAAATAAATAAATATATTTTGTTTCTTTCAGGAACGGCAGGGGGTCCTGTTGGAGTGGCGGGCCACCCCTCCAATGGTAGAGGAATTGCTATCTGTTATGCAATCCAACATCAACATGAAAGCTGGAGGGTAGGAACAATACATTCAACAGTAATGATTCCTCAAAAATATAGCCCAGGCGAGAGGAAATAGTTGATCTGGTGCTTGAAAGATTACTGCCATCGCTCTAACTTCCAACAGCAGATTATGATGACCCAGCTAATGTCAGCCCTGAACAGCAAAAATAACGGCTTCGTCTGGCTGAATAAGTCAACACAAACGATAGAGAAAGGGAAGACTCGATGGTGTGACTAACTACTAGCTCAGTGGGCAGAGGAGTAAGACAGACTGGGTGAGAGAGCTGGAGCCTGGGAGACAGATTACAAGCTCTCTGTGCACTGACACTATGAAAAGGACTCAATAACCCTGGGTCTTTCTGCTCGGCCGAATCTCCCTGCTGGTGACAGTTGACAAAGATGCTGCACAGACAGCTCACTCACTGTCTAGTTGATGATAGGAAGCCACAGAGCATGGCCATCTGCCTGCAACAACACAGGACATGACGTTAACAGGAAAGTTTACCAGAAAGCAGGGCTCGCTTAAGCCCTATTTGTTGAGTATGAGTTCCAATATTAACTGATCATTAATTAATAATAATTTAATCAAACATTACATGTCACTTGAACGATTATTTTATTCATGATCTGAACAATAAATATTCAACAGCACTGCAGTATGCTATGTACACTGCACTTTGTTTTTGCTAAAAGTGCCAGAGGTGATATAATGTCACTCACACATATTTTGGAATACATCCAAATTCTAAAGTCAACTTTCTATTGAAAAATATAATTTTATATTTAGAAATGGATGGTTCAGAAATCTCAACAGGAAACACATAGTCTTCACACTATGATTCACACAGGTTGATTTGATCTAGATGACACTAGAAAGCTTTATTACATAGAAAGTATTTGGTTATGTTCAAGAATCTGTATGTGTCATTCTGTGAATCAGTCATTGGAGTGTAGCATTCCTTTTTGTTCAATAGCCAACCACATCGTTTCAGTTTCAGTAAACACACATTTTAGAATGTAATAGTTTTAGTATGAATTAACTGTATTGAAATATTTTGATTTTAAATACTTGTTTCAGAGCAACATGGCAGTAAGTAAAGTTACATACCTTTTTCAGACTTGATTGCTGCACCTTTTCAATATTTGACTTTGGCTTTCTTTATTCTTAACAGTGAATGTACACAGATACACTGCCTTTCTAGCTGGTGTATGTTATTATGCATTTCATCTGTTTGTGATTCAGTCTTCACACATACACAGAGAGATACAGTAAGGAGGGAGGGAGAATGACAGCAGCTGTATTGTAAGATGACTGTATTCATATTTAAAATGAGTGATCACAGAGAAAGTAGAGCAAGCAACAAAAGGTTCATATTCAAGCACAGCTAAAAACATTTGTTATCACATTTAAATGAGCTGAAAACATGTACATGCTTGTAATCGCAAAATAAAAAACAATATCAGCAGAACAACTCTACACAATAATAAAAATGTGGCTGCTGAAGAACAGAATGTTTGTCGTGGACACAGAAACAGCGATAGAGCCATGACTGAGGCAGAGAGCAGCCAAACTTGATCCTGCATACATTCTGCATCAGCGAGGTTTATGACTACTGCTTACCCAAGCAAGTTTTAAATGATTTGTTGTCTTTTGTGTATGCTGTAACATACATAACAAAATTAAATGGACTAGCCCTTTTCTAGTCTGACGTGTCACATTCACCCATTCACATACATTCATACACCTTTGGCACAGCCACTGGGATCAATTCAGGGTTAAGTATCTTGCCCAAGGACACATCAACATGTGGACTTGAGGAGCCGTGAAACGAACCGCCAATCTTCTGATTGGTGGACGACCCATTGTACCTCCTGAGCCATAGCCGCCCCAATAATTGAGACTTTATTTATTTTGACTGAGCAAATCAAATCTTGCAGAGTAGAAAGTCACACTGAGCCTGATAGCATCTTGCTACACAACACAAGAGCTATACCTGAGACAAAAAGGATTTCTGATCCTTTATCCCCAAAGACCTTTTTTTATTCCTCTTCTTTTAACCCCCCCCAAAAATACAACAACAAAAAAACAACAACAACAAAACGATATATTACAAGCTGTGCTTAAGTGCTACCTAAATGTATTATCAGTTCAGCTTTAAGAATCCTGACACTTCTGCAAATATTGTTCCACTCTAATGAGAAAGACCATTTTGTTTAAATTTGGAATGTAGAAAGTGCATACAATCGATGTAAAAATTTCAATGCTTAAAATTAAATGAGGAAAATTTGGATATTGTTGATCATGCTTGAGTAGATAGACTGTGAACACATACCTAGACAGCAAAGTGGTAAATAAACGATTGCTCTTTAATATTCTTTGCAAAATTCATAGTAATGCGAAACCTGCTCCGTTAGACTTTGAGAAGTGTCTTATTGATGTTAAAGGGAAACTGTTATGCGTTTCCTTATTTTCAATCATACATGTCATAAGTATCATATGATGAGGTAATCATATGTAGAAGTAATCCCTGTGAGCAAAAACCTCAGGCTTCAGACTGCTTTGAACGAGACTCCAACATTTTTTCTACTTTCAGCACAAGTCGAGGTTGGCTTGTGATAGTTTATTTATATGGTCAGAGAGGGTATCCAGGAGGAATCTTAACCAGGTGCCCAAACCACCTCATCTGGTTCCTTTCCATCCAAAGGATCTCCAAGCTCACCCCAGATGACAACGCTCCTCAACCTTTTTCTCAGGCTGAGCCCAGACACTCTCCATAGGAAATTCATTTTGGCTGCTTGTATCCACAATCTCATTCTCATTCATTCAGTCACTACAGAAAGCTTGTGACCATAGGTGAGGGTTGGAATGTAGACCAACTGGTAAATTGAAAACTTTGCGTTGTGTCTCAATTTCGTCTTTACCACAATGGTTTGCTACAACACCTGTATTACTGCTAATGCTGCACCTATGCACCTGTCAACCTCACACTCCATCTCTATTAGAGAATAAGACCCTGAGATTCTTAAACTCCACCATTACATGAGGCAACAACTCATCCAGAGCAGGAGTCCACCTTTTTCTGGCAGAGCAGCATGGCTTCAGATTTGGAGGTGCTGAATGTCACCCTAGCTGCTTCACGTTTGGTTGCAAACCACCCCAGTGCCAGTGTGTTTGAGCCAACAGAATCACAACATCTGCAGAAAGCACAGAAGCAATCCTGAGGGTCCCCAAAACTCTGCTAACATGAATGGGGATACAATTATTTAATCATGTGTTTCTTATATATTTTCCAGATGTTATCAGACTGAATGGATTAGTGAGACGTGTCATTTTCTGGGGGTTGTGTGACACTGTATCCACTGCATTATATTTTAAATAATTAGAACTATCTTTTTTCTACTTACCTTATATTTCTTCTTCTTTTTTCCCCCTGCCCAGCACCTATGGAGATTTAGGATGTGTTTTTGCTTTTGCATTCTGGATGGCTGGCAGCCTGTGATAATGCTGGGACCTCACACACTGTGAAATGACTGTATGAAGAACTGAAATGCATTTCTGTCAAACACATACAGGACCATGGATTTGGTCAAATTATACTTAATGTGTTGATGTGATATCATTATTGTAGAGTTTTCCAGGCAGCACATGGTGATCCTCAGTACAGACAGTGATGCAGCAGCCCAGAACACCATTACTTCTTTACAAATGCTTTATATAATCACCAATAGCCATCAGCTTGCCTTTATTTAAGCTGTGTCTCTGCTTTTGAGCACATGTGAGTGAATGTCAAAGCCAGTTAGCTATAAGCCACTGCATAGCAGCTCTGGTTGTTGCTGTTGGACTTATGAGTTAAGCCCAGAGCTCCACTTGGAGACAAGTTGGCGGAGAAGGAACCAGTTCACCAAGAGAGAAAAAAACATTAGGAGTTCTCCCAAGATGCTTTACTGACAGGCTGCAGATAGAGGAGGGGGAAGGAGGAAACTGACACAGAAACCACCAAGGAGAGACTGATACTCTGCCACACATGCAGGCTTACTGACTAGAGTTAAAATGTTCTTAAACATGCTTTCTGTGTGAGAACATTTTGAAAATTATATGGGGAAGTGTGGCAGAAATCTAAGATTGATGTCTTCACACAGGCAACAATGGAAAATGGTTACCATAGATGACCACATTTGGTTTAAACTGTCAGAGTGTGTGACAGCCTGCCAGCCAAACCCGTTTAAAATTTAATTTTAGCTTGGGTACATTAAGCACTCTTTCAGTACACTAGTGGTTCAAGAAGATGTTAGCTTAGCAGTATAGGTACAAATGGATGGAATGAGAGAAGAAACATACATAGCTAATGAAGATCTCAACATCAGCTGTTTTGATGAGTATGAAAAATGATGTGAATAATATTCTGTGGCCTTTGTAATCAAAAGATTCCAAATCAACACCTCGAGTAGACTTTGAAGCAATCGAACAGATATCATTGATGGTGGAACAACACCTTGCTGAGACTTTTCGTTCTCCTTTGATTTTGTCACTTTGCATTCCCTCTCAAATGTATTTTTTTTCTTTTTAGAAAAAGTCATAGTAAAGCAGCACTACAAGAAAGAGACTTCATTTTACAAAATCTCAAATAATAATTTGTACTAGGGACACTAGTTCACATCAAACTGGCCGGCTGGACACATCATGCATTCTAACAAAACATACAGCCTGTTGTGACAAGTTTCAAATTCACACTCACTACCTGACAAATGTGGATAAAAGCATTGTTTTATTACAACTTATAAAGGCATTCAAAAGATATTATTTAGGAATTAAGAATATTACTCTGTATTTACAAGGTTTCAGTCACTGATGGCAGATATTACCCTGTAATTGACAGGTTCATAGTCATACTTTGGAAGCCTAAAGTGTCAGGTAGGAATAAAGTGGTCTTACTCTCCTTGTGGACCATCAAATATGTCTTGTGCACTTGTGAAAACTGTTCCCATCGTAGGGTTGGTTGTCCTGTGTTATTTTAATGGGGAAAAAATAAAAACTGTTTATAAAAAATGTCTTAGAAACTAATTAAAAATGTTTAGTTTAATTGAAATACAACAACCTAACACATCTCCTGCACCAAGAGAACATAAACAGGAAAGATCATTCCTATAAGAGCATTTTTTTTGTCCTTATATAACAATATTATGCATTTTCACTTCTCTGACTGCCCAGAGCATCGCATCTGGAGGAGTCTGGCCTTGGCATAGCTAAGAAAAACACCTACCTACCTATCGCTCTCTCTTCATACTTTTTTAATGGTAATAATTGTTTTATTATAAACTCATTGTGTACAAGCCTAGTAAAGAAACACTGAAGAGTTGGATATTTATATTTTCACATGAAAAACACTAAACATCCTCTCACCTCAATGTCAAGCAGTTTACTCCAGAAATGACTTCTGAAGTAACATCTCACCTAAATTCTGAAACTTTCAGCGCCAACACTTTTTAACAACAGCGCCATCTAGAGACCGATATTGAATGTGACAACCAACACGTGTGACTACCAATGCCGTTCTCCCCTACTACTGAGTAAACAACTTACAATTTATTCATTACAGATATTAACTAACTATTGGGTATTACTATATAGTTACTATATTTTCCTCATTAAATACACAACTTACTCAGTATTTACTGGATATCACTGAATAATGTATTGTAATAATAATAATAATAATAATAATAGTAGTTATAGTGTATGTGCAGTGTTTAAAATGTAAACACTTTGTCTCTATAATTGTATGTGGCATGAGAAAAATGAAAACTTTGGCAGAACATGTATCTAAGCTGGATCACTATGTTAAACTCTTTAAAAATGACCCTCCTCGTTTGTTATGCTAACTGCCAAATAATCATCACACTGTGCAGTACGTTCTTTCTCCAACCTCCTATGGACCTGAACTGAACAGACAAAACTGCAGACCCTTCAACAACACATTGAGGGGGTTGATAGTTGATCACATTTAACAGCCTCTAAATGTGGAAGAATTGCCCCCTCAGACCTGTTTATAGCCAAGTCCAGCTCATTAAAAAGCCTCATTATCTGCAATATTGTGTTTTGGGGCTCAGTCTTTTGCTGCTGCGGATTTGTGAGTCTATGTTGAGCGCTCCCAGTCAGTGAGTTCATTATGATGACTAGAATAACCAACATCTAATTTGGGACTACATTACAATGGCTGGTAGTGTTGGGACCCATCAAGAAGCATATTTATTCAAGGTGGCAGCAGCGGCAGACTAATAGAATGTGCAGTATGGGCCTCATGAATACAGTCATTTCGCTCATTCTCTCTTTCTTCATTTTTAATCACATCATTATAATTGTCTGTTTAATGAAAACCTACATCCAGTGGGACCCCATGCATTTTCCAATATTTGAAGCCAAGTTTTAAATTCCACATCTGACTGCATTCTATACTGTTTCTCCTTCTAAAAAAAATACTGCACTACTATTAGACAGAAATGTACTTCCTGTGAAGTCAAACACATTTAGTTCAGTAAATCATGTTTTGTCAAGAATAAAAGGGGGGGGGGGGTTCATTTTAGCAGCTGTGAAGACAGGAATAACACAACACAAGTACCTAAACACAACATACACAGCAGCCATCAGATAGTTAACACAGGCATCACAAATGTGTGGGCCATGTAATCCAGTGTAATACTTCTACTGGTTTTACATTGTTGTGATGGCACTTTGCTCAAAGATGTGGCATGAATACAACATGTCATTTATGTAGCAAGGCTGGAGAAACATAATAATATACAAATGGAGCCTAAACATGAGAACAATGAGTCACTGAATCAATCTTGAGCAATGTTATGATACCACAGAAAAAATAAAACCCAACAATCTGTCCACATTTCATATTGTATGCAGTCGGCAAAAAGAAAAAGAAACCAAATACTAAGCCTGTCTGTTATCAGCAGCCATCATTGGCCCCCACACTAATTAAAATTGAGGTTTTGTCCAGGTTTAAATATGTTCATGCTTTTGCTAAACTATTGCACTTTTTGTAAAAAGAAAACTGTACTGAAGGACTGAACTGTTGATAACTGTACCCTATATTTACAGGTAACTAAGTAAAGTAAATGCTGGCAATATTCTATATTTTCTTATTGTCAACAAATTCCGAAACGACCAAAATCAGCCATAAATGTATCCTGTTAACCAGTATTGTGTTATTCAGAGCCTGATACGTCTTATTGCTGCATACCTAGAGCTCCTACCTAGAGCCATTAAAAAGACGTCAATGAGTCATACTGTTGCACTGGGTGACATGTTCATCACCATGAACACACTGTTTACTTAACACACACTGTCCTGCAGCGAGAAATACTCACACACCTGTAGTCCATCAAATGCACTATTTCATCCTGTTTGAATAATGTTTGCTAAAAAACTACACTGTCCAGCTGTTTTAGAAAAAAAAAGTAACTATGTGACGCCGTTTAAAATATGACATTTTGAAGACAAAAAAAAGAATACACCTGCTTCAGCCTTCACATTTTAAAATGTACCGGACAAAAAAATTCTAAAAAAATCCTTCATCACTGCTACTACTGCCTTCAGTGTCATCTGTAATAATAATAAAGTTACAGTCCCTGGAATCGTTATTGTACCCAGGGGAGCCCATTATTTAAGCTCATTATAAATATATTGTATAAACATAAGTGGGTCGATAAAAAAAGTAGAAAGCGAACTTAACCTTATCAAAATGTCTTTTTTATTTGTATGTGTTAAAAATGAAAGATTATATAGTTGTTTTGTAAAATAATACTACCCCCAAATCCCTCTAATGTCTTGGGCCAGCCCTGTAGCTCATATCAACTGTATAGGCAACCCAGCTTTTCAATTTAGGACATCAAATGACACACAGCACACACAGGCAGATAGATGATCTCTCTTGTAAATGTCACATTTTCCATATGAGCAAGTCTGAAAATGTTTATTGTCTCTGCTGCACAAAGCAGAAGATGTGAAAGGGGGGCGGCTGAGGGGGGATGGGCAGACTCATCCCTTCACTGCCACTGGGAATAAATATTTCCAGCAGTGTGACTGCTTTCCATGACAATAGAGATGGCTCATTTTGGTCTGCTGGCGAGGTATCCCCCAACACAATTTCTCAATTATGCTGAAAATGTGGAAAAATAAGAAATAAATAATGTAGTGGTGTAAACAAGCAATGCTGGCCAAGCACATAATGGATGGAGCAGCAAACACAGGCTTCCTCAGCAAGGAGCCAAGTTAGAGATACAAAAGAGAGCTGCTGGCCAGAAGAAACCAGCTGTAAAACAATACACTTCCTGAGCCATGAATGAACTTTCTACAATCAATTATTAACTTTAAAAATCTAAATTTAAGACTTATAAATCATCAAGTGAACACAGACAGATGGAATGCATTACATACACTGACTGTATCCAGAACTGACAATGCAACAAGACAGAGGGCCCCATTTAAACGTTCTATAGCGCATGGCGTGAAGCGTGTGGCTCAAGTGCCTTTGAGGTGTGTCCAAATCCACTTTTGCTTTTATTTTAACGCCGGAAAATTGGTCACTGCGCCAGGCCCATGGTCCAAAAGTGTTGGACTTAAGTCCCCTCATTAATTATAGGTGTGTTTTGGGCGTAACACACAGTAAACCAATCAGAGTGTCATCTCCCATTCCCTTTAAAAGCCAGGAGTGCTGTCACTTTGGTAGATTGCTATTATAACGGTGCATTTGTCAAACAATGTGTTTCAAAAATAAAACATTTTACTGAAATACAGTTACTTTGGCTGAAAAGAAAGTTGTCTGATGAGCTGCTAACCTGACATTTAATTCATAACAATGAAGAATATGGAGATATAACCAACCAGTCTGATGAGTGTAGAGGTGTGTGTGGTTATAACTAACCAGTCTGATGAGTGTAGAGGTGTGTGTGGTTATAACTAACCAGTCTGATGAGTGTAGAGGTGTGTGTGGTTATAACTGACCAGTCTGATGAGTGTAGAGGTGTGTGTGGTTATAACTGACCAGTCTGATGAGTGTAGAGGTGTGTGTGTGGTTATAACTGACCAGTCTGATGAGTGTAGAGGTGTGTGTGTGGTTATAACTGACCAGTCTGATGAGTGTAGAGGTGTGTGTGGTTATAACTGACCAGTCTGATGAGTGTAGAGGTGTGTGTGTGGTTATAACTGACCAGTCTGATGAGTGTAGAGGTGTGTGTGTGGTTATAACTAACCAGTCTGATGAGTGTAGAGGTGTGTGTGTGGTTATAACTGACCAGTCTGATGAGTGTAGAGGTGTGTGTGTGGTTATAACTGACCAGTCTGATGAGTGTAGAGGTGTGTGTGGTTATAACTGACCAGTCTGATGAGTGTAGAGGTGTGTGTGGTTATAACTAACCAGTCTGATGAGTGTATAGGTGTGTGTGGTTATAACCAACCAGTCTGATGAGTGTAGAGGTGTGTGTGGTTATAACTAACCAGTCTGATGAGTGTAGAGGTGTGTGTGGTTATAACCAACCAGTCTGATGAGTGTAGAGGTGTGTGTGGTTATAACTGACCAGTCTGATGAGTGTAGAGGTGTGTGTGTGGTTATAACTAACCAGTCTGATGAGTGTAGAGGTGTGTGTGTGGTTATAACTGACCAGTCTGATGATTGTAGAGGTGTGTGTGTGGTTATAACTAACCAGTCTGATGAGTGTAGAGGTGTGTGTGTGGTTATAACTGACCAGTCTGATGAGTGTAGAGGTGTGTGTGGTTATAACTGACCAGTCTGATGAGTGTAGAGGTGTGTGTGTGGTTATAACTGACCAGTCTGATGAGTGTAGAGGTGTGTGTGTGGTTATAACTAACCAGTATGATGAGTGTAGAGGTGTGTGTGTGGTTATAACTGACCAGTCTGTTGAGTGTAGAGGTGTGTGTGGTTATAACTAACCAGTCTGATGAGTGTAGAGGTGTGTGTGGTTATAACTAACCAGTCTGATGAGTGTAGAGGTGTGTGTGGTTATAACCAACCAGTCTGATGAGTGTAGAGGTGTGTGTGGTTATAACCAACCAGTCTGATGAGTGTAGAGGTGTGTGTGGTTATAACTAACCAGTCTGATGAGTGTAGAGGTGTGTGTGGTTATAACTGACCAGTCTGATGAGTGTAGAGGTGTGTGTGGTTATAACCAACCAGTCTGATGAGTGTAGAGGTGTGTGTGGTTATAACTAACCAGTCTGATGAGTGTAAAGGTGTGTGTGGTTATAACTAACCAGTCTGATGAGTGTAAAGGTGTGTGTGGTTATAACTGACCAGTCTGATGAGTGTAGAGGTGTGTGTGTGGTTATAACTGACCAGTCTGATGAGTGTAGAGGTGTGTGTGGTTATAACTGACCAGTCTGATGAGTGTAGAGGTGTGTGTGGTTATAACTAACCAGTCTGATGAGTGTAGAGGTGTGTGTGGTTATAACCAACCAGTCTGATGAGTGTAGAGGTGTGTGTGTGGTTATAACTAACCAGTCTGATGAGTGTAGAGGTGTGTGTGGTTATAACTAACCAGTCTGATGAGTGTAGAGGTGTGTGTGGTTATACTGCAGCAGTCTGGTGTCATCAGCTGATTTAATAAACAGTGAGCGGCTGTGTGTAATGGCACTGTGCTCTGTGCAGCATCTCAGAGGCTGCAGACTGAATAACAGTTGATCAGTATGATGAAAATACTTGGTAGTTCATTCCTTCCTTAGTGTAGCATTGTAGCATGCTAACATTTGCTCAGCACTAAAAACAATGTAGAGTTGTGACAGAATGTCATTAGATGTCAGGTATTTGATCTTGAACCAAAGTATTACACATTGGAATTTTGACCAGATAATGAAGATTAAGTAGTTATAAAAGTAAAATTAATAAATTACAATTCATCTTGTGGAGAACATAAACTAATACCAGTGCAATCCATCTAAAGAATGTTTTCTTTTTATATTTTAGCCTGGATCAAAGTAGAGTCACACTGCTAGCATAGATAAAAATGGATAAGAAATGGATTTTCATTTTCCATCACATTTATTTCACCACCCCAGATTTGTATGTATTACAAATATGAATCAGCATGTCCCATTACTGACATTTATCAGTTCTGAGCCTCTGCACACACCCCAGAACAGAACATAATAAAACAAAAGTCCTTCATTTCCTGCACTTCAAATAACAAAGGTGTAGATGATCTGCTCAGTGTGGAGTCAGACCTACATGGCTCATGTTACACTTCAAAGGAAATTGAAGATGGCAGTACTGACGCACAACTTTGTGACATTCAGGCAGGTAGTGTATGAATCTTTACAGATATCATAAGCAGTTTTGCTTCAGTACAAATGATAAGCTGCTGCAGTGCTTCACAGTTTTATGTTGCTGCACTTTGTTTTGACATGCTTTTTATTGTATTGTGCAAGAGTTTTTTCAACAATTTCCTTCAAATCTGTAGATCTTTGTAAAAATGACAAATATGCATTTTTATCTATCTACTATTCAGTGCAGGAGATAGTTTCATGTTCCCATGAAACAGCAGGTTCAGGAAGGTAGATTCACACATTCTGCCCTGCATTGATCAAGGAGACACCAGGTTGGAGTTATAGTTTGCACTTAATTTTACTGAGTGTATGCAAGGTGTGCTTCTATCCTCATTGCATATGTATTTACTAACATCACACTAATTCAAGTGCATCAATAACACTTGAATTTGAACTTCTCCATCAATGAACTGTAAAAAAAAATAAAAAATAAAAAGCTTTCTTTTTTAAAGATACAATTTAAGTGTAAAGTGTCGTTTTTGACATCCACATGATCCCTAATCTTGACTTCAAAACCTCCACCCACTCTATCTCACTCTTTCTCGTGTACATGCCTTTTATTTCTCATGTTGAGCTTCAAGTCAGTGCAGACCTTTTTTTGTATGAAACAAAGACCATTTACCAGTATTATGTTTCTATTTTTGCATATTTCTACATTTTTGCTGAGACAATTGCATATAAACTATAGAGGGGGCAAGGTTGGTGGTGTCACAGTCCAGGAGCTGACTGTGTACAGAGCTGCTGTCATCAAGAAACAAAATAGCCAAAACCAAAATAGACTGCACTCTTTCTTGCTCCTCTTCATTTGGTGGTTGACTGTTAATGTTATGACTGCAGTTATGCATGCTAATGCTAACAAGATTTTTGGTGGCAGTTGCATTGATATTTTGAATAAATGTGTTAACTGTGTTAATATTTCTTTTCTTTTTCTCTCTGATCTTTTCTACTCCACCTTTTCACTTGGTGGGACATTCATCCATGTTTATAGACTAGCATTATCTTCCATTCAAACTCCTCTCTTTCTGTCTTGATTTGATTACCTCCTGCTGGACCTCTGACACTGCATGAATGGGCACATTCATTTGAAGGGTTGGTGGAGGACAATGGTGGCACTTCCTGAACAGTATTGGTAGCCTCTTGACTATGGAGACTGTGTAACCCAATCAGTTGGGCTGTTCCAACATCAAGTGGGCTGCAGCAGGCGGGTTGATTTTTTTTTCACACATTCATTCCTCACATTGCTGGTGGACTCATAGCCAACTAAATGGCATTGACCTGAAGTGCCAGACTGCCAGTCTGAGCATGGGCACAAAAACCACTTGGTTAGGTTGAGGAAACATTTGAGGTTTGGGTTAAAATGAGCACTTTTTTAAGGTCAGGAGACCTACAGTGTTGACTTGGTTGGAAATATTAAACTCCGATGTATTGTTGCTCTGTAATATTGTCACCCAGCTACCATCAGAATAACTGAAGTAACTAGAAGGCTATGTCATTTGAATGTAAATATAGTCCTATCCAGTGGTGTAGTCCAGGGTATACGCGGGTATATGGCGTATACCCACTTATTTTTCAGTCAGCATTGCGTATACCCACTTCTAAATCCCCCCTGATGCGCACCATTCAGTAGTATCTGTGAGCCAAATTGCCCATTTCTTTCCCTAGGAGAAGCCATGACCCACGCTACTCTGCCTCTAATTGGCTAGTACTCGCTGTCAATCTAATCAGTAAACTGATGAGCCAATCGGAGGCAGAGAAGGGCGGGCCATGCCGAGGTTAATATTGCTAACTGACAAATATACTTTTACAAGTTTACTTTAAATGATTTGCCTTTAGGATATGCAATGAACCGGTAAGTTTAGGTAGATTGCTAGTTACAACATGTTGCCAATGAGAAATTGTCAGTAGCTATATAGCATCATCCTTAAATTAGCTGTCCTAATTGACGAGGCATCTTCTTTAAGTCACAAAGCTTCTCATGACAGTTTTCTATTAAAGCATCAATTCAAGAAGAAAGCACTTTTGAGTTTATCTGATTGATTTTGATGTGTGGAAGAGAATTATATGTGTTGTTTTTTCATCTAAGGTGAAATATGAACAAGGATGCATTGTCAAATTCAGATCTGAAGAATTTTATTTAAATAAATGTTCAAAAAATAACTGAAACACCATGTTTGCCTCATTTATATTGTACATTCATGCAGGCTGCCTGTGTGACCATTAATACCTACAAACTGCTCCTGATCAAGTCATGTTGATTTTATAATAGTGGCACATCTGGCCCACACTATCTGTTGCTAATCAGCTGTTCAAAGAGACAGTTTACAAAAGAAACTACTGACTTGCCAAGTGAGAGAATAGGTGTCATTCCTTATTCCTTAATAGTTCACTCAAAATGCATAGTTGTCTCTCACTAGTCTGTGGGCCTGTAATGATGTGACAATGAGCAAATACTACTGACGGATTTTTGGGTAAACTAAATAGAGTCTTACATCACTGTTTGTACAACAGGGCGTTTTTCTGGGCTGCGTTAAAAAAGGGCAAAAATTGAGAGTATACCAACTTCTCCAGGGACCACTACACCACTGGCACTGTCTATAATCATTTTGCAGTTGCATAAACGACTGATCATGTTGTAGCGTTTTCATGATTGTCCTGCTAATAAAAACAGGTTCAGTATATATCAATACCTACACAGAGCAGCTACAGAATACCCAATTAATCAGCTAACATAACTCAGTTTCAGTTTTCCTGTTTATACATGCACACACTCTGTTATAAACATAATCAAGTCAACACTAAACCAAACCCACAGAAAGAAAACCAGGGGTCAATTTAGCATTATGATGAACGTGATTGGAATTCACACGGGTCACTTAAGCTGCTGTGCTGGATGATATCCATTATCTTTACATGCTACACTGCTACATTAACTTGACATATCCTCCAAGCTTTTTTACTACACATCTAACTGATGATGGCCTATGGGAGTCGTGCTGTCTTATCACAATCTTTCAGCTGATCAGTAAAGGGCCCATTGCCTCCCTGCTCCCATCTTCCTATTCTCCAGCAGTCGTGTCAAAACATTAGTCTAATTCAGCCATAACTGCCTCCGGCTCCACCCAGGCTTGAAATAATAAAATAATCAGCACTGTCTCGTGTGGTATGTAGCCTCTGATATTAATCAAAGCAAGCAAGGGTGGTAGTTGAGGTTAGAGTGTATATCTTTTGGAGAATTTGAATTTACAAGTAGCAGAGACACAGTTAGTGCTCGTAAATTCATTATTGCCGTTTCTACATATAAGCCCCAGTGTGGCCATTGTGAATCATCCTCCAACCAGCGCTGTCATCTGTCAGAGGGAGTGGGAGAGGAGAGTGATGAGGGAGGAGGAGAAAACACACAGTCCATGAGGACCAAAATGAAAATGTCAAAAGAAATCCACACACACACACACACACACACACACACACACACACACACACACACACACACACACACACACACACACACACACACACACACACACATATAGAGATACAGAGGAAATGAGATGGTCACAAGCTCAAACAGAACACACACAATCTGCAAACAAGCAAATGCAAATAGTCCTATCCTCACAGAATAAAAATAAATAAATAAATAAAAAACCCAAAAACATGTAATATAAAGTAAGAATAATGATGCTTTTTGACATTAAATGGACATTCTTGGATTTTACAAGAAGCAATCCTTCATTGCCACAGTGAGGCTGAAAATGTGATATGGTCCAATGTTTCCTTCAAGTGACCTTTGATAGAGTGTATTAGTTTCAATAGACCTCAGTAAATAGAAGTGAATCATAGAAACAGTGATGTTAAGGTTAAGCTTTGAAAAGAGAAATGATACGATTAAATTCAGATAGTAATAATAATATATGCCATGAAAGGCATTCATTTCAGAAGTATTTTCCTTTTGTTCAGACAATCACTAAATGAATGCTTGTCAATGTTAATAAGGAGAAGGGAGTATTTTGTTTTGCTTTTTCTTAGTCTATCAGTAGTGAGGGACATTTAGAAATCTGATGTTTTGTGTTACAGGTAAAACATGAGACTCATTTAGTCTGTTACATGAGGTCAGGGTGGGGAGGGGGCTCTGCATGTGCACTGGATTGTAACCGGGTGGAGACATGCATAAAAATTCTCATAATTGTTGTGAGACTCACACAATGTTGTTCTGATCAACACAATTGAAAAACATGACTGCTTCTGCTGCTATCATGCCTTTTATTTTTGTTTTTGGAATATTAACTTCAGGACTATTTTTTTCATACAGCTAGAAGCAAAGAGACAGCCACTGCTCATTCTGCTGCCCTGCAGAGACTGCATGAGCTGCGATGTATTAAAACAAATGTGCTTTGTGACCAAGACTCCCTCAGTTGGAGCTGTCCAGCTGTATGTGCTATCTCTCTGTGGCACAGGGGAGGCTGGCAAGTTCAGCAGAACATCTGGAGCAGACCGATGGGAGATGAGCTTTTAATTTTAAAACAGTCTCAACTGAAGAAAAGGAGGGCACCCCTCAGTCAACCAGAAGAAATGTCTGTGTGAGTTGCTTGCGTCGTCCCCACATACAGTCTGTCTGCACACGGACACAGGAGCCATGCACGCAAAACAGAACACAGCAACACATGTAAGCACTTTTTACAATGTCAGTGCAGCACAGAAAAAGTGACTACTGTTATTGCCATCACTGCCACTGCTAAAACTGATAACGATAACTTTATATATATCTATAAGCGTCAGTGTTTATGCTGTCCTCACAGCATAAACACTGACTCACTAAAAGTGGTTGCAGGCAACCTGGTCTTTAGCTATAGAGCTAGCTTAACACAAATATTTCTCTCAATTTCCATCCTCCAAGGAACAGACAGGTTGTTGTGTTTGGCAGGATTTACTTGAAGAAATATCTTACATTTTTTGTAAAACTGTGAAAAAGCACATACATAAAACTCATTACAATGATTTCAATAGTGTTTTTCTTCTCTGTGATTTGTTTGTGTTGAACAATAATGTGAGGATATAGCCATTTTAACAACCTTAAGACTCATTATTTTAAGTTTGAATAAATGTTGTTGAAGTATTTGAGTACTAACATAAATTAAACAACAGACTCACTGACCATCAAGAATATAAGTCTATGATATGTGTCTAAAATTGGCTTTGCATTATGTCTGAACACACAGTACGTGGTGGTGCTGGAAGACAGCTCCCCAAAATGGAAAGGGTTAATTTTTCTTGGTAGCATGAACACACTCAGCAATTTCCATGCCAGTCATCCAGAGTTAATAATCTATAGCAAAGTGCATCTTCATCTTACTCTGGATAGATTAAGTATTTCTTATATTTCTGCCAAAACTTACTGACTTAAAAATCATAATCCCTAAAGATACCAACAAAACAGTATTATATAATTTGATAAGCATGAATATGGACTTTGGAAAAATATACATGTAAACTTAAATTCCACACTAGAACACTGATTCATAAACTGCTGTTCATAACAGCTCTGCAGAGATCTTTGGAGTAAGTAAGAATATTACACCTTCTTTGTGAGCTCTCTCATCAGGATGCAGTCGTTGGTAATAGGCATATTGAAAAATGTTTTGTAGCATACAGTGATTGAATGAATACCATGGGAATTTTGAAACTGACAGTAGATTAATGGAAACTGGGAACAGAGGACACTGAGAACACTCACTGTTGTGGCACCATCAGGGTTCCATACAAGCACAGACGTCCTCTCACCACCAAGAGTTTGTATGAATAGTAAGTTTTAATATTGAAGTTGTAATCCATCAAATGTCAGTGCTTGTTGATTTCTATTTAAATTCCTTGGCCCACCCACCCAGAGGCTTGCAGACTAAACCAGATGTTTTTTTTCATTTCCCACACTGAAATAATTAAAGGTATTAGCATAAATTCAGAAATCACTCTGTACGAACTCTTGCCTGCTGAAAGTTATGACTAATTGTGATTTTATTTGGACTTTCAGGAATGCACTCAAAGTAAGTGCCAGGATATTTTGGGAGGGAATGAATTTCATTTTAGCAGTGTTAGGTTGACTAGGCTCATATAATTAACCCTAACCCTCACTGAGCAATTTTTGGAATGAGAGCAAGCTTACACATGTTTAACCATTAGTCTTTTTTCTGGGAAATGTTAAGACCACTACTTTTGTTGCCTTTCTGGAACAGAAAAAAAAAAAAAAAAAAACTTGTACAAGAACCTCTGACAGATGCCATCTGGGCTGGCTGCTCGTTGGGCGACCTCAGCCTGAGCTAGCCATTTTTGCAGACTCAAGGTAAGCCCTAAACAACCTTTACCAGCCTTCATTTACTTTCCTTTCATTCTTTCCTTTCCTTTCCCCTACACACACATGCACCATATGTGTTAGAGAGTGAGCATAGCCCAGACCAAGGTCAACTCGCAGTCGTTCTCATAAGAACAGCAATGACATGAGACATTCCTGTTTTTGAGGGGTTTGTACAGGCCACTTATTGAAGTAACTGGATTCCCATAAAAAAACTGATTTTTTTTTAAAGGAGTGAATTTAGTACATTCCACATCTGCTACAATTCATGTCACTTTTAGATTTTATTTAAAGAACACCTCCATAGATTGGCATAAAGAAAAGACAAGCCTGCTTTGGTTGGAGGCAATTTCCTTTGGGATTAATAAAGCATTTATCTATCCATCTATCTATCAGTTCAGCAGAGGCAGAACAAAAAGAAACACCAAGAGAGGAAACATTCAGTAGGAGCCCAAAGCAATGTGATGCTGTTGGTTTCCATGTTACAGTGACATACTGTAGATCATTGAATTCATCCTATGGTATCAGCCATTACTTTCCAAAAAGACACTTGTCTATATAGGAGATCTTCTGGCTCTTAATTGGATAAACACTGAGATGCTTCACAATAACCATGGCATAAAACATAACTACATTTAAGTGTGAGTGCTTGTATTAATAATGAGGATGCTGTCAAACATGACTGTGGACACTTGGTGAATGCATCAGATGTTTTTGTGTGAAATGCAGTGCTTTTTCTTAACATTTGAAAGCAGGAAAGTAAGTAAAAGAAAAAAAGCCATGTAACAATTCAAAGCTGCTTTTTATTTAAGCAAAGCCTAAGTTTCTCAAAAAGTCCAAATCTTCAAGGCACAGATGAAGTTTTTTTTTTCTTGTTTGTTTTTTAATAGAAGATGTAGTTAAGCACCGATGAGATCTGTGAGTTGTTACAAAAAAAAGAACAAAGTAGTGTCTATAATGCATCGTGTATGAAAAATGTACAAGTGATAAAGTAATATATCAAAGGCAAACACTGTGTAAGATACACAAAAAGGAATAATTCAAAACAACAAGTGATCTGTCAGGGACAGGGATTAAATCTTTAAAGGAAATATGTGTGGCAGGAAAAAATAAAGGCTACATTAACTTTTAATTGCTGTTGCTTGTTGTGATGATGCCCAATTTACACTTTCTCTTGTTAAAAATACATAGTTTTTATCCTGCAGGAGTGAGAGAAGAAAGGTAGAAAGATCAATAAAAGCAGTTCTTGATTACTCTGTTAGGGTTTATGTTGCTTCCAGAAGTGTGTGTGTGTGTGTGTGTGTGTGTGTGTGTGTGTGTGTGTGTGTGTGTGTGTGTGTGTGTGTGTGTGTGTGTGTGTGTGTGCGTGTGTGTGTCTGTGTGCGTGTGTGTGTGTGTGGTAGGGGATGGTGGGATGGGATAAGGTGGAGTTAAACAAAAGGTAAGTCTTTTCTGTATTAAACTTAAAAAATAGCATTGGCTTTCCTCAATTACACAACAGAATTCATTCCATTCATTAATTATTTTATTTTTATCAGGAAAACCAGAATGTAAAATATTACAAGCTGTTTTTCTGACGCACTTTAAAAAACTGTGAGTACTGAGTACCAGTCCAAGGTTTTTACACACTGTCTCATTCAATGTTTGTGGCTTTTTATGGCTAAATAAACATACCTACTTTTAAAAATGAACTATCATTAAACAATACAGTATTTAGCAAAAAAAATAGAAAAGTGAACATTTTTAATTGTATACAGACAGTTACACGGAATTCAAAAGGGACAATAAGTGATTGATTATCGTGATGTTATTGATCATCATTTTGATTCAGAAGAGGGAAATGTCTGTATACATTTTTAAATTTTAAAAGAGCGTGCACAGCACAGTTGGCTGATGTGGTCATGGACATATTCAACCTCTTCCTTTCCATGTGTGTGGTCCCCTCCTGTTTCAAGTCATTCGTCATTGTTCCAAACAAAAGCAAGGTAACGTGCCTGTCACCTTCATTCTCATAGTGAGAAAATGCTTAGAGAACCATGTTAAAGACTTAACTTGAAGTATTTTCCAACCCACTGCGGACCTTCGCCAATTTACTTAACAACAAAACAGATCCACGAGTGACATCATAGCCACAACACTCCGCACCCCCGTTACCCACTTGGAAGGAGGAATTCTTATGTTAGAATGTTGTGTGTAGACGATAGTTCAGCATTTAACACCATAGTCCCCTCCACAATCCACACAAAGCTCAGGGACCTTTGACTTGACCCCAGCCTTTGTAGCTGGATCCTTGAATTCCAGTCATGTCAATGTCAGGTGGTGAGGATGGGCTCCAGCACCTCTGACACCCAACAAAGGACCCCAGAACTGTGTCCAGAGCCCCCTCCTCTACTCCATGTACACCTATGATTGCGTTGCCACACACAGGTCCAACATGGTAATGAAGTTTGCTGACAACACACCAGTGATAGACATGATTACCAACAAGGAGATGGCCTACAGGAGAGGAACAGCTTACTCAGTGTGGATAAGAAAACAAGGAGCTGACTGTGGACTACAGGAAGAGAGGAGAGTCCATTGCCATCAACAGGTCTGCTGTAGAGAGTCAGCAGCTTTAAGCTCCTTTGCATTCACACCACTGAGGACCTCACCTGGAACAAGCACACTGGCCATGTGGTGAAAAAGGCACAACACCTCTTTCATGTTGGGCGGCTATAAAAGTTTGGCATGTGGCCCAAGATGCTAAGGGCATCCCACAGAGTAACAACTGAGAGCATCCTGATGGGAGGCATCACTGCCTGTAATGGGAACTGCTCTTCCCTCAACCACGAAGCACTGCAGAGGATCGTGCAGACAGCCCAGAGCATCAGTAGATGCGAGCTTTCTTCCAGCCAAGACATTTACAACAGACAGTGTGTCAGTAAAGGATTATCAAAGACCCTAGATACACCAACCACAGACTGTTTCAGCTGCTGCTGTTTGACAAGTGGTACCACAGCCTCGAGGCTCAGACCAGCAGGACAGCTTTCAACCAAGCAACCGATATTACATTAATGTTTTTTATTGTATTGTATCTTTTAGTATTACTTTTCTTCTACTATTTTAAGTACAAACAGCATTTTAAACACACTATACATTATATATTCATATTTTTATTGTTTTGCGTTTTTAGTACTTTTTTTGCTGCTATTTCTATTATTTTATAGCTAGTGTTGTTGCAATGTCGAAGGGCAGAAACCCAACAATTTTACTGTCTTATACTTATATTGTGTATATTGTATAATGGGATGCAACAATGAAGGAATCTTGAATGTCATGAATCTTGAATCTTTTACTCTAAATTTTAGTGTATGGTTATTCTTCCGAATCTTATTGAGTCTTGGCAAAACAGAACAAAGTGAAGAAGGCAGAAGGGAATAATATAATTGATAGTACAGATGAACACCTCGAAATGCTGTATAATTATGAACAGTTCATGGTTATTATTGCAAACACACTACCAGACAGAAAATTGAGGATTAATTTATAAGTTCTAGTGTAAAGCACAGCTAATGGCCCAATAATTTATGTTGTAGTACAAGACCAAATTGTAAGACAGAAGGGCATTTTTGAAGTATAACCGCAGATATGTATAGGAGACAGAGCATATAAGTCTGACTTGACTGTAAAGATACTTACTATAGTAAATAATTTCAAACACCTTGGTGTTTACTTCACATTTGAATGTGAGAGATTTATAAAAGAAGTAAATAAGAAATCCTTGTTTGGCCTGAACAATAGGGTAAGCCATACACATCCTGCCTGCACAGGAGAAAAAGTAATGGACTACTAATACTACCCTATTGACCAATTTTAACTACATGGGGTCTGTTTGATAAAGAAGAAGAGAACAATTTCAAAGCAGAAGGAGAAAACTGAAGAGTTGAATTTATCTTTATAATTTACAGTATCAATTGCATCTGTAATAGCAGTGGATTAGTAATGAGTGAATTATGATGTAGTTATTACCTTGTTTTGTTTTGTGTAAGCTCAGTGACAGAGAACAAAATAAGTGGAGTATGGGAACAAGTATGACGTGTATTTTTGACATTTACCAAATCATTAAGTGAAGAAAAATGTTTATTTTTAAAGATAAATGCAATATTATCAGCTTTACTTGCTGAGAGACCATAGTGATAGAGAGTTTCATTCTCTGTTTTTTCACCAAGAGAAGCTTATTAAGCGTATTTTCAGGAGCGGGACTACGCCACAACTGCCCCGCTTCCGGCCATTCCTATAAATACCACCTAGATTTCTCCTCCCCTTCCGTTCTCGTATTCTGCGCTTCACGTGGCAGTCTCAGTCAAGCTTTCATGGTCATTCCAGAAACAGATCATACTTCCTGCATAATGCATTAACAAAATTTGAACAAACGCTACGATTACTACTCCAAGAGCCAACTCACCAAGGATCACGAACTGCAGATCAACCCATCCGACTTGACTGAAGATTTGTGTGAAACCGGTTCTCCTCTCGTCACCCAGCAGCAGACCTCAGCCAAGCGTCCCGGGGGAGCCGCTGTGCTCAGCGGTGCACATACCAGCCTTTGTGGGCTCTTCAACTCACCATCCCCTGATGTGACACTCCCGGTAGATCTGCGGCTTCCTCTCCTCCACCAGCTAGGGCAAAAAACCAGAGAAGCAACGGGCATAGCCGCTGGAGCAGCAGCTTCAACTCTCCCCTCCTCAGCTGCTTCAACAGTCCAGGTAACTCTCCACCACACCGAACTCACGGCCCTCCATCCGGCCGCCTTTACATCCATAAAACGGACCCCGACATCAGCGACCGAACCGCCGCCCGCCTCCAATGATTCCTGCATAGGAATGCATTCCCTATCAACCTCAGCGACATTAAACTAAAGCTTCATTGATTACTCAGCGGCTACAACAGCCACCAGGTCTACCACGCTTCAGGTTTTCAAAGCCAATCACCGCCTGGATTGGCACGCATGACGTCACAGAGCCCCGTAGCCCCACGGCCACAGCACCCCCTGGCGGTGGCCAGGTAGTATTGCATGGCAATAGTTCCTCATTCTACTCAGACTTCTCAGTGTTTATACAAGTGTTCCTCAAATACAAATCTTAAAGGTCCACAAATTATTTTTGAGTCAAAAGTCTGTTTATTAGTCGGTCAACCCACAACAAATCAATGTATCCACCACCAACCAACTTAACAATAAAGTGGTGTATAGTAGAAAAATAGAATATATGAGTCAACTATAAAATGTATTTTTAATTTTAACAACAAAACAAAATGTCCTTTTCATAAAAACAAAAATAATTTACTAAAAAATGTCCTTTTCATAAAAACAAAAAAATCAATTAAATACTCAAAACCAAAGTTATTTTTCATTTAACATAAATTCAAGCAAAATACATTCACAACCTCTGCAAATAATCCAACAAATATCAACACTTTTCTTTTAAAATACAGGCACAAAGGACACAAGAAAGGAGGAAAGAACTGTAGTACTGCAGTAAAAATGTGAGTCGCGCTTCAATTGTGCTTGCCCAACAAGTCACAGCCATCAGTCATCAGTGCATTGTTGGCATGGAGACCAAAATACACATGGTGAAGGACTGGAGTCACACATCCATACCAGCGATAAAACAGATAATTCCGACTCACGCTAACACTCGCATTTACACCGCGTTCCAAATTATTATGCAAATTATATTTTTCTCTGATTTTCCTAAATAGTCAATGCAAATGACAGTCAGTATAATTATCAAGTCATCAACCGTTAGTGTATAATTCGAATTTCATTGAACAAACCTCCCAATGATAACAGTATTTTTTTCAAAAATAAAAAACTCAAAATCCACTGTTCCAAATTATTATGCACAACACAGTTTCAAAACATTTTAAAGGTTGTAAAGAACTGAAAATGGTCATTTGTTGAATTTGCAGCATTAGGAGGTCATATTTACTGAAATCACAATCTATTTCAATAAAAAAAACATCTTAACAGGCCAAGTTACATGTTAACATAGGACCCCTTCTGTGATATCACCTTCACAATTCTTGCATCCATTGAACTTGTGAGTTTCTGGACAGTTTTTGCTTGAATGTCTTTGCAGGATGTCAGAATAGCCTCCCAGAGCTGCTGTTTTGATGTGAACTGCCTCCCACCCTCATAGATCTTTTGCTTGAGGATGCTCCAAAGGTTCTCAATAGGGTTGAGGTCTGGGGAGGATGGGGGCCAGACCATGAGTTTCTCTCCTTCTATGCCCATATCAGCCAATGACACAGAGGTATTCTTTGCAGCATGAGATTGCATTGTCATGCATGAAGATGATTTTGCTACGGAAGGCACGGTTCTTATTTTTGTACCATGGAAGAAAGTGGTCAGTCAGAAACTCTATATACTTTTCCAAGGTCATTTTCACACCTTCAGGGACCCTAAAGTGGCCTACCAGCTCTCTCCCCATGATTCCGGCCCAAAACATAACTCCCCCATCTCCTTGTTGACGTCGCAGCCTTGTTGGGACATAGTGGCCATTCACCAATCCACTACTCCATCCATCTGGACCATCCAGGGTTGCACGGCACTCATCAGTAAACAAGACTGTTTGAAAATTAGTCTTCATGTATTTCTGGGCCCACTGCAACCATTTCTGCTTGTGAGCATTGGTTAAGGGTAGCCGAATAGTAGGTTTATGCACAACTGCAGGCCTCTGGAGGATCCTACACCTTGAGGTTCGCGGGACTCCAGAGGCACCAGCGGCTTCAAATACCTGTTTGCTGCTTTGTAATGGCATTTTAGCAGCTGCTCTTTTGATCCGATGACTTTGTCTGGCAGAAATCTTCCTCATTATGCCTTTACCTGCACAAACCCGTCTGTGCTCTGAATCAGCCACAAATCTCTTCACAGTACGATGATCACGCTTAAGTTTTTGTGAAATATCTAATGTTTTCATACCTTGTCCAATGCATTGCACTATTTTTTTAAGATTAGACCAGGGTCCGCAGATAGTTGTCCCGCGATCCGGATGCGGACCGGAATCCGCCGTTTGAGGATCCCTGGTTTATACCAACAACACGAGACATCAGTTCTGCATCATACATTATCCACCTCCACTACTTTGTATGAAAGAATTCATAATTAATTCAAAGTCACTTCCACAATGTCTTTTTCCATTCACCAGCTGCAAACTACTGTAATGTCACTTTGTTATCGCACACCGTAACACGCACTTGCACATTAAGAACACCGGGTTGGGCGTTGCAGCGTTTCACTTAGACAGGGACATCGGACAACGTGATACCAGGAACCCCTGCCGTATCCTCACTCCGACTACAGCACTTCTCTTAGACAGGGACATCAGGCACTGGGATGCCTGCCACCCATGCCGTTTCCTCACTACAACCGAAGCGCTTCGCTTAGACAGGGACATCAGTCACCGGGATGCCCGCAACCCCTGCCGTCTCCTCACTCCAATCACAACACTTCGCTTACACCAGAACATCGGCACCAGGATTCCAACGACCCTCTGTTTCTTCACTCCATCCGCACCACTTCAATTTGGTCAGGATGTTTGATGTCAACGACCCCGCCGTGGCCAACCTTGGCTCTTCGCCTAGTTCAACAGCAAGCAGCTTTTATCTGGGACATCTGGCTCCAGTTGCCACAGCAGCCTGCTCTAGTCAAGGCTCCTGGCACTGAGGGCACTCTGCTTCAGCCGAGGTACCAGGATCACCCATATTAGCAGCTCCACTGATCCCTGCAGCTCATTTCTCCCGGGCAGTGACACCGGGATGTCATTGCCCCCAAACGCTACTCGCGCAACTTCAGCAGTCAGAACCATGCAAGCCAATTTTGGGGGTTCCATGGTGGATGATCGTTATCCGCCAAATGGCCAGCTGAGACCTCCCCCTTTCACACGTTCAGCGTAACCTACCTGTCGTTCTATCCTGTCACTACGACCATTTCATTATCAATGCCCCTTTCACACGTTCAACGTAACCTACATTTCTTTCTATTGTCACTCCGTTCATTTCGTTATCAAAGCCCCTTTTACACACTCAACGTAACCTACCTGTCGTTCTATCTTGTCACTTCGACCATTTCATTATCAAAGCCCCTTTCACAAGTTCCACGCTACCTACCTGTCATTCTATGTCGTCATTACTGACGCCTAATCATTCCCGGCTTTACCAGCACTTTTTCCACGTATCATCGTCACACCATTCTTAAGAGCCTTCCCACAACGCAGTCAGCAACTATGCTCATCAATAATTTTCTTAATAAATCGTTCAAGCGCATCATGTTGCGGGTGTGGTTCTTGCTAGTGAAGAGTAGCTTATTACGTGTATTTTCAGGAGCAGGACCACGCCACAACTGCCCCGCCTCCGGCCATTCCTATAAATACCACCTAGATTTCTCCTCTCCTTCCTCTCTCGTATTCTACACCCCTCCCCCAAACTTGTTTTTCTATTCCCTTTTCTTCCTCTCCTCCATAGGGTCCTCAGGGGTCCTCGCTGCACAGGTGCTGCGGCGGACTTTCAACGAGCTTCTTAATAAATCGTTCAAGCGCATCATGTTGTGGGTGTGGTCCTTGCTAGTGAATAATTGTTTTTAACATTTGTTACTAAGGTCCTGGGGGTTTGAAGTAGATTAGAGTATTTGGCTATGATAATACTTTAGACCATTTATATCACTACATACTTTATCTAGTGTATTAAATTCATGACTTTTGATAACCATATAAATGTTATCCACTGATCTCAGTCCCCAGACAGTTGATTGGCTGAGTGCTCTTTAATCTCAAGTTGTATCTCCTGTTAGATCACGTCACTGCTAATGAAGGAGTTCCCCAAAATGGAAAGTTTAACTGGGGGATGGCTCCTCTACAAAGCAACAGGTAGCATTTACTGGACAATACATTTAGCTATTCAATTCAGATAAAAGTTATTATGAAAGAGTTGTTTCGATAATATAAACCATTGTGTGTGTGTGTGTGTGTGTGTGTGTTTTTATATATATATATATATAATGTATAATAATAATATATTTGTAAAACTAGGCAAATATAGTAAAATTGTCTATACTACTATGAATGTAGCCTGTGTGCAGGCCCTGTGGATCTAGGTCACTGATCCTTCACAGCTTAGTATCACCACTCTATATCCCTGACCAAGTGCTTTTTGTTGGAGGGAATCTGCCTGCATCTCTGGCAGAAACACCAGTTTGGCTGACCCTGGACAGGGTGGGGTGTGGCTGTAGGGTCTCCAGGTGATGAGGACAGGGTGGGGTGTGGCTGTAGGGTCTCCAGGTGATGAGGACAGGGTGGGGTGTGGCTCTAGGGTCTCCAGGTGATGAGGACAGTAGGCTTGGGTCCCTCATCAGACAGTGCTGCTGCAGCTGATGAGACTGCTCAAGGTCCAGGTCTTGAATTTTGCCCTGAAATGAGAAGATTGTTAACATTTCCTTAGTGGTCAAAAGTTTAAAAAAAGAGAAGGGAATTAGTGAGATAATACAAGCAAGCAAGCAAAACAACATAATGGTTGGTGTCCACTTCAAATATCAACAACTTTTCTCCCACATCGTTAAATATACCTTTAACAGTCCCACTGTGAAAATTGCGTTTTTAATTGAGCTCATCTCTGAACGGACCCAATGCATTTTGGGACGATTGGTAACGTTAAGGTCGCGTCATGCGAAAGTAGGTGTGGTTTAATTTAAACCGGGTTGGGTAAAAAAATCTATGGACACACTGCCACCTACTGGATACATGTGGTGGAACAGGCACTCCTTACGGTCTCTTGGATGCAAATTTTTTTGGCACACTCCATCTGCGAGAATCGTGCCAAAAATCACGTAAGAAGGATGACACAACTGGTATAGGAAGATTCAAATGCAAATCCTGTTGTGCAGTTTTGCAGATCAGAAGTTACTGCAAACTTTGAGATCACAAGTTGTGAATTACATTTTACAAGTGCAAATCATAGTCTGCTCTTCTTTGTATATATGGCACTATCCTTCCTTCATATACCAAGCTCTGTACTATGGTGGATCAAGCCTTCTGCTTTCCCTAGGTCTGCAGGCTTCAAAATCGTTTTATTCAGGAAAGCTTTTTCATCTTAACAGTTATTTTCTTCATTTTATAAGTTATATGTTTTTAACACTGTAGCACTTTGAGATTCACTGCGAATGCAAAGTGCAGTGCAAATGAAATGTATAATTATTATTGATATTAGTATTACTAATTGCTAGTATTGCTATTTGAAAGTAGTGTCTTTTAGGGGTCTTTATTATTTGGCATAATTTGAAGTATATGGGATATATTGGCTATGCAGACCATAGACTGTATATAAGAAATGGAAGTAACATCCGTGACGTCAACCATTGGTTTGTGGACTGCTGCTCGGAGGCCAATAGTATCGGATCTGAGCAGCGCCATATTGAAAATTTCAGGTGCATGCCGGGAAAAACAAAACACGGATTCTACGTATATGGGCATCAGGAGGGGCATGAGGCGCCCTCCTGAACCCGTGAACCAATCAACCTGTCAATCACGCCCTAATGCATACCCTGCTTTATCGTCAAATATAAAATCGGGGAGGCCAACATTTCACAAATGAACATCACACTGCATTGAAGAAGGCTTCAAACTAGCGATTGAGACCATAAACACATTTTGAAAACGTTTACTGAGGTTATAAATCAAGTGAGAAGTTGGTGAATTCTCCATTGACTTGTATAGAGACGGAAACCCTTTTGACACCAAAACGGTCGCCCCCTGGTGGCCTTTTGATAGAATGCAGTTTTAAGTTACTTCCGCGTTGGCCTCATTTCAGAGGGACCGGAACTCCCCGTCTGATGCAGACACATGCACCAGATGGACTAAGGTGAATGCTATCACTGTTAAAGAAGTGGGGTTAGAGTGCATACCACATAATCACAGCGTCCCTGGTTTGAATGACAAATGACCTCCTAACTTCATCAGACAATGGACTTCTCTCTGTCCTCGTCCTGTTAGATCTTAGTGCTGCCTTCGATACTATTGATCATCAAATCCTGTTAAAGAGACTTGAACATTTTATTGGTATTAAAGGAACAGCATTAAATTGGTTTAAATCCTATCTGTCAGATAGATTTCAGTTTGTAAATGTCAATGATAAATCCTCCATGCAAACAAAAGTAAAACACGGTGTTCCTCAGGGTTCAGTGCTTGGACCAATACTATTCTCCTTATATATGCTTCCTTTAGGAAATATTATTCGGAAACACTCAATAAATTTTCATTGTTATGCAGATGACACTCAATTATATCTATCAATAAAGCCTAATGAAATCAACTAGTTAACTAAACTACAAACATGCATCAAGGACATAAAGGCCTGGATGACCTGTAACTTCCTGCTGTTAAACTCAGAAAAAACTGAAGTTATTGTGCTTGGCCCTAAACACCTTAGAAACACATTATCTAATGATATAACTACTCTGGATGGCATTACTCTGGCCTCCAGTACTACTGTAAGGAACCTAGGAGTTATATTTGACCAGGATCTGTCCTTTAATTACCACATAAAACAAATTTCAAGGTCTGCCTATTTTCATCTGCGTAACATTTCAAAAATCAGACATATTCTGTCTCAAAATGATGCTGACAAACTAATCCATGCATTTGTTACTTCTAGGCTGGATTATTGTAATTCATTATTATCAGGCTGCCCTAACAAGTCTCTAAAGACTCTCCAACTGGTCCAGAATGCAGCTGCACGCGTTCTGACAAAAACTAGAAAGAGAGATCACATTACTCCTATTTTAGCTTCACTGCATTGGCTTCCCATAAAATCAAGAATAGAATTTAAAATCCTTCTCCTCATTTTTAAAGCTCTTACTGGTTAGGCTCCATCATACCTTAAAGAGCTCATAGTACCTTATGTACCTACCAGAACACTGCGCTCCCAGAACGCAGGCCTACTTGTGGTACCTAGTATCTCTAAAAGTAGAATAGGAGGCAGAGCCTTCAGTTATCAAGCTCCTCTCCTGTGGAACCATCTCCCAGATTCGGTCCGGAGGGCAGACACCCTCTCTACTTTTAAGAGTAGGCTTAAAACTTTCCTTTTTGATAGAGCTTATAGTTAGCAAGCTCCTAGTTTATGCTGCTATAGGCTTAGACTGCCGGGGGACTCCTACCTCCATGATGCACTGAGCTCCTCTCTCCTCCTCTCTCTCTCTCTATCCATCCATCTATATCCAATAACATTCATGTACTATTAATGCATTCAGTAACCCACACTTCTTCCCCGGAGTTGTCTGTGCTTTCTCATCTCACAGGCAATCTGGGCCTGTAGACGTCCGGATGACAGATTCCAGTCCCGGACCTTCTAGCTTCAATGTTTATTTCCAATGTGCTAATCTCTCTCTCCTATTCTTCCTCTCTCTCCCCTCTACCCCAACCGGTCGAGGCAGATGGCCGCCCACTTTGAGCCTGGTTCTGCCTGAGGTTTCTTCCTGTTAAAAGGGAGTTTTTTCTTGCCATTGTCGCTAAATGCTTGCTCATGTGGGAATGTTTGGTCTCTTTAAAATTAAAACTTGAAGAGTACGGTTTAGAACCTGCTCTATGTGTAAAGTGCCTTGAGATAACTTTGTTGTGATTTGGCGCTATACAAATAAAGATTGATTGATTGATTGATTGAATCTGGCCAGGGATATTGCTGCAGGTCATTCCCCTCTCTCTCTCCTTCCTGTCAGTTTCCTGTCGGCCTCTCTGCCAAGTACTGACTAAATAAAGGTAAGAAAAGCCCAAAAATAAATCTTTCCTTGTTAGCCAGCCGAGCCACTGGTCACCTGATGAGGCAGGAGATGTTGAATGGATGCTTCTTTCACTTTGACCCTTCACAACAGTCCACAGATCAGTTACAGCTGGTGTAAAATAACTTGGACCATACCAGGGAATGGTATCATAATTTGCCAGCTTAGGCGTCATTTCTGCCATTGTGATAGGCAACTGCTTGTTTTCATACAGGAAGACGAGCAGCAATGAGGTCAGGTGCTCAATCTAACTGCACATTCTGTGCACATCTTCATAGAGATCAATACCATACCATTTTTTTTTAAAAACACACCAGTGTGAGTTTTATAACCAGCGGAGCTTCCTGTCAGGCTGAGTCTCCAACCATCAACACAGTTCATACAGACTGTCTGTAGCCTGAAAGCCAAAATCCAGGGCAAGAACTCTAAATTCACAGTATAAGTGACCTTTGGTAGATGAGTGTGTGCATGTATGATTGATACCCCCAAACCCCCCACCCCCTCATGGCCTGCTCCTGCGCTGGCCTTTGCTGTGCCTGCTGTCCAGACTGTGGAAGTGGGCTGTGACAGCTCTGCAGGGGCTCGGCTGAAATCTCCGCCTCACTCCCGACTGCCCAACAAACAAAGCCCTCAGGCCAGATTTGAGTGTAAACACACCAGATATGAGGGAGAAAAAAAAAGGTCAAGGCTCTGCATTTCCTGCAGCTCTGAGAAGCCGATGACCTGATTTTGTTTGTGTGGTTTCTGACATGCGAGCACCAGTGATCCATGTACAGCTGGGTGTGCACAGGAGACAGAGCCATAGGGGGTTTGGTTGAGGGTAGGGGGATATATTGTGTGTGGAAGGGGGAATGGGAGGAGTGTCACAATCAGTATAATATGTCCTGAGGAGGGATCAGACGAGGGAAGTGGAGGATGGTAAAGTGATATACACTGGGAGAACACTGGAGAATAATCTCTTCTATCCTATCTTATTTCTGAACAAAGCTGCCTAAAATTGAAAATTTTAAATTAAACGTCTGTACATTTTTACCAACATGCTATTACTACACTGCCTACATGTGTGCACAGTCTTGCCAGAAAGATATTCTTCCAAAGATTTTTGGGAACGCCTCACATCAACTCTATGTGTTACTCAAACAGAGCAGCAGGGGGTTGAAATTTGAGAACATTGAAAAGACTGTCATTAAAGCCACATAATTAATGTGGTTAATACAATTACCAAAAACATGAACACATTGTTGGATAAACATTAGATTTAAAAAAAATCATTAGGCTTTAATGATTACTTGTCTTTCTTCGTATTAGTTCCATGATAGTTTTTGTTTGTTTGATCACACATGAGACCAAGCAGACATCTCTGGTGATTAGTGAATTTAAAGTGCATGTACCCTTTTTCCAAAACTGTGCACACACAACTGATAAGTATAGCTCTGTAAATTTGAATAAATGTATAAAAACTTGATGAAAAGTTGATAGTTGATCTTCATTACTTCAAGCTGTCACAAGTTGTCTGTGCCTGCAGATCACACAAGTGATAAGTACAGTGTTATATTCATTGTAATGAAGGGCATGACTGGAAAAATTATATCAATCCATCAATAAATGATTATAATGATAGAAATGTATGTACTGTAAACGTATATCCTGCCCCCAAAGGAACACTAGGACACAATCCAAGTGTAAATCAATGTTATCTGAGGCAGAATTGGGATCAAATCATTTGTTTAGGAGCCAAATCAAGTCTTAAGTCTTTATAACAAAGACAAGTCGAAAGTTTTACTGCACAGGAAAATATAAAGTCAGTTGTTTAGTTACAGGAGTGACTGTAGTGTTGTGAAAAATGCTTCTGACCCATGAAAATGGCAAATTGAGTCAATAAGCACAACCGTTTGTTCATGAACCTCAAATCCTATTCTGTCACCATGAAAAATGGTTCCACTTTTTGATTTTGACCTGTGTTCCTATTTCTATCTAAGCAGAAATGTTATTTTACTCTCAGCAGATTTGTGATTATTAATTATTAATTATTAATTTATTAAATATGAGGACACCATAAGCGTTTTTATAAAATGTAAGTGCATTTTTGAAAAAAATCCCGGTAATGTGGTTATAATAAAATAGCTCACAGCATCATCAACAGCACATCATCAACATCATTAACATCACAAATGATCTTAGTAGAGAATTAAGTTTTGGAAATATGTGACAAATTTGGCGGTCGGTCTATTGGATAGTGAAAAAAAAATTGGGAATACATTTTTACATTTCATATATAACAATGATATGTTTTGATCTCATTGAGCATATAAAAGCTATGTCTGGAAAGAACAGGAGAAAATGAAAAAACTAATTTACATCCACTGTCTTGCTGTCACAGCACTGCAGCAGACACTTATGGGGCTATTTTGAGAGAAAAAGGGTAACACTTCATTCTACATGTCTAACTGATAATTAGCAAGTAATTTCCAAATAGTTTCAATCCAACTTCTGCCAAGCAAACCACTAAACTGAAGTTAGTTGCAGCTTAATTTCTTAACAGTTTCTATCTAACTTCTGCTGAGTAGGCCAAGGTCAAGTTTTTGTCTGTGAAAACAAAAGAATGGCTGCCATCCCTTTTATTCTCAATGGGAAATGCATTATTTATAAAATAATTAAGGCATTGAAATACATTTTGATAATATTTCTAGCAAGACATCTTTATTTTACTCTCATAATGTTTGTTCAGTGAATGTATAAGATGTTTGTTAGTGACTTACTAAGATTATTAAGATTGTTTCAGATATTGCCAGAAAATTGTTGGAATGCATTGTTTTGTATGATTTGCTCTAGTGCTTGATGGGAGTGGCGTCCTCTAAAATCTATTCTTTTTTATTGAATGAACATCATCAAACAATTACATAAAATAACACAAATTACGTAACAGCTTAGATAACTACACAATGCAACATGCCAACTATGTTTTCATTGATACCCCCCCCCCCCCCCCCCACACACAAAAATTGAACAAGCAACAACTAAAACCTGCAGGCGTCTCATAATTTTAGAGCTGTTATTGTGAAACTGATGTTTCATGCTGTGGACCAACATAGCTATTACAAAATAGTTATGTTGCTTGTAATCCATCTATCCTAGTGTAACCTGCAGCAGCACAAAGCAGGAGCACTTCTCCATCCCACGATGTGGAACAGGTTCACCTTTCATTCAGTGGGAACAGAAAAAGCAGTTCATCCAGCAATCATTTTTTTCCATCTGTTTATTCCATACAGGCAGCAGAGATAAGTATCAGGCCTGATGTGTGTTTACATCTGACAAAAAAGGAGACTGGCCATCTGTGGGATTTATCTAAGCATCTTTTGCACATTACTACACAACTGTTTCATGTCAAAATGTATGTTCGTGCAGAGAGAGAGAACATGAACTTGTTTAGTTCATATAGGGATTAAGTGAGTTAATAAAGTATCAATACTCATTTTTTAAGTGATATCCCAAGACATCTGAGGGAGAAGACAGACCTGCTTCATTTCCTCAGTAAAAAATTCTAATCATTCTAATGCCAATCCCATGTAGGAGGAGACATTCTTCAGACCTTGTGTAACGTTCCCTAAAAGGTCTCTACAGGTGACAAACATCCTGAACCTTTACAGATCTTTGGGGACATTCCTAAAACATTGTCTTTTGTTTATGAAAGTGCCCCAGTTCAAAGTCCCCTATATGACTTTTGGGGGGAGGGGGCTTTCCTTTGAAATATATTATAAGATCATAATGCAATGTCACAAATCGGGACGTAATCAGAATGGTCCCATGTGGTCCCCTGTGACTTATATGAGAACTTTTCTTTGAGAACTTCATCAGAATGTTCTGTGAGAATTTTTTTTCATCTGTTCAGATATTATCAGTTAAGTATTGGTCAAGTTATATAATATATAATATATAATATATAACTTGATCAATTGTTGTTGTTGGGTATTTTTAGTATAATAGTGAAATGATGATTATGCAGATAACAATTACCTTTTTGCAGTGTGCCCAAGGCCATCATGGCAAGTAATGTAATTCTGGCAGCACACTCAAGCGATGGATGTATTAGAGCTCTAATAAAACTTCCAAGACTCAAGGACATCATTGACATCATGTGTGAGAGAACTATCAGGGTCAGAGACAATAAGCTCTACCTTAGATAAAACTCAGATGGGTATAAAAGTATGCAAGTCGCAGATTGTCATTCAGTGCCTGGTCTGTGGACCAGCCCCAGTTTATTTGTGTTATCAAAGTTAAATCTATTATTGCTCTGAACTCTGCCTGACTCAGTGTCTGTTTTACTCTTGAAGTTCTTTTTGTTTTTAATTGAAAATACATGTTGAGAAGAACCCAAGTTTCAACTGGCTGAGCTGAAGGTTTTTTCTGCATTGTCACATATGGGTCTAAGTTGGTCATATAATAATGTTCCCTATATAGATAGATAGATAGATAGTTATAAAGCTGGTTGGCCCTGGGGACAAAGGACCTCCTCAACGTGTCCGTTGGGGGTGGCGATCACAGTCCATTACTGACAGCAGCTGTTTTTTTTGGTATTTTGGTTATCTTATGGTCATATTGTTCTGGAAGTTATGGAGGACAACAACTCCAGGGATGTCTGTTCAACAGATTTTTTTTTTTTTTTTTTTTACATTAAATGAAAAGTTACACCTACACCAGAGCTAATTTGGTGCAGAAAAGCCTTTTTTTAAACACAGGATTTCTTTTCAAGTTGTTTTCCTTAATGCGATCATCAAATGGTATGTTTTTAAAATCTAATAAAGGCTGCTGTGTCAGCTGATACTGGCCGTTTATTTGGGAAAACAGTCATTTACGTGTATATGTTGCTAATGTTTTGCTGTGTCTGAACTGTGAAATGTGTGCGTGTGTGTGTGATGTGTAGGCTTATTAAATGTTGTTGGTACTGCTTGTACTTGTGCTTGTGTGATGATGTCATTAATTGTAAGGCAATCAGGTGTTTGCTCGTTACATTAGTATCTTATGCAGCTGTATAGGAGAGGACACAGTTGGGGTGGTAGTTTGCTTTTTTCCCAATGAAGGAAGGGGGAGTCAGAGGGCCAAGGTTTAAGAGTCACAGTTCATTATAAAATGTAATGTTTTTGTTTAGTTTTGTTTAGTTTTTCTTTCCTCCAGTGCTACCTACCTTTGGTGTGAATATAATAAAATATGGTTATTTTCCTCCGGACACTCAGGGAGGCTCAAGGAAAAATATCTGTAGCTCTAGGGAGAGTCAAGATAATGAAGAAAAACAAAGTCATAGCCCAACCAGCCCCTCCCTCAGATAAATAATGAACTGTACCTTATAAAGAAGCATTTTTGTTTTTCTGTCATCTACAGGCTGTGGCTCAGGAGGTAGAGCGGTCGTCCTCCAATTGGAAGATTGGCGGTTCCTCCAGTCGATGTGTCCTTTGGCAAGACCCTTAACCCCTCCTGATGAGCAGGTTGGTACCCTGTGTGGTTGCTCCTGCCATCAGTGTATAAATGTGTGTGAATGGGTGAATAAGATGTAATGTAAAGCGCTTTGAATGGTCGTAAAGACTAGAAAGGCGCTATATAAGTACAGTTCAGAAGTGGAGGATCAAATGAAATCACTTGGCTTCTGACCTGCGAGGATCCAAAGCCTTTAGGCTCAGTGAACTTGTGGTGCAAGGTGGACTGTGATGGGCTTTTAGACTCTTTACAGACAAGTCTGCATCCACAAACACCATTATAAAGACTGGAAGGACAGCTGCCTACACTCAAAAAAATGAACTTTGTGAGTTGTTGAATTAATGAAATGTCTTTTTTGTGTTTTAAAACCTAATCCCCCTTTATGAAATTTAACCTAAACTTAAGACTTGGAGAAGTCGCAGGGAGCTGTTATAGTAATAGTGTATGAAGTCAATTTAGCTCCACCTGTAACAAACGTCACATTATGATCCACATAATGTTAAGTGTGATGTTGTCAAATGTGACAGGAATGAGTAGCAATATGACAGCTTCTGTAAACCTTTTGAGCAGCTGTGGAGGATGTAACCGAAAAATGTTCAAAAACATTTTTTGTTTTGTTTTTTAAGAGAGAGCAAAGGCCATGTAAATTACAGAGGAAACATGGAGTATATGTCAAGATTCAATGAATAGATTTGCTGATACAGCATTGAGAGGACAACATTGCAGAGGACTTGTGGTGTATCTTTTTAAAAATAAAGTGAAGTGTGTTTTGGACAGCCATTTATTCCTACAATAAACAATAGCAAAATACAAGGGCAGCTTTAAAGTAGTAACCTTACATTTTCCAAGTATCTTACAATTGGGAAATGCAGGGTTTATGACCATGGACATGTACTCACTGGACTTGAGCTACTCTACAAATCTGAAGTACACAACAACACAACAACCTCTCAAGAAAAGCCCAAGAGTTAAAAAAACAAACTATTTGAAGAACAATTTTAGACAAGACAATCCAAGTGGAATGTGGAACACTAAAGACTGGTTCATGTTCCGAAGAAGCACAGAGGAAAACTTGGAGGAGAGGTATCTTCCTAAACTATGGAAGAAACTGGTTTTTGATCTGCATGTTGAACTGTGATAATAAGGAATGGAATTTTGGTTTCAAATGATTGGTGAATCTTTAACAGACTTTCAAAATGTTCACACTAGAAAAAGAATGAGAGTAACAATAAGAAACTATGCGAGAGGTTGCAAGAATAGGAGGGTTGAAAACATCTGAGGTTCAAAGATAAAGTGAGTGCACAGACACAGGCACTATTAACATGTTATTTGTGATTTAAAAGTTGCTTTGTGATAAATTCAACCTGACATGGGACTGTTTTTACATGTATTTAACTATAGATTTGTGTATTTAACTTACAATTATTTGCTGTTTTCCTTTATTTTATTTTGCATTGCACTGCAGGTAAATTATATTTGTTTATTTTTGTTATTTCACTTTGTATTGTTATTGTGTTTTATCTCTTATAAGTGAGTTTATAAGAGCCAGAGTGGGTTTCTACTGTACCTCACCTGCACATGTTTTATTTTTATTTTTCTCTGACTTTTATTTTTGTGCAAATAAACCAATAAACCACTTAAATGACCAGCGATGTCAGAGGCTGCCAAATGAGTGAATGGGTGCCATGGTTATTTAGTCTTGTGACTATGGTTAAATATTGTATGACGATGGTTGACTTACAAATCAGTGTTTATACTCCAAGCCTCCATGGTTTTGAACTCAGGCAGCTGACCAGATTGTTTATAAATGGATATATTGTATTATATTTGTAATAAATTGTTTTTTTCCCCACAGAAACATTGTTTTTTATTTGAATTTACTTAACAACACTGTTTGGAAATTGTTGACATAATCAGGTTTAGAGAGTGTTCTTAAAAGTAATATCATTGAAACAATGAAGACCAATTAAGTACAACAAAAGTGGTCCAGTGGTTGCCACACTTATTTAACTCAGTTAAGTTGGAATTGCAAGGTGTGGTTTTGTTGGTCTTACTAAATACAGTTTACTAACAGAGGTTCAACAATTTAGTTACATTTACAAAAGTGACTTTAGTCAATGAAATGAAAAGTCTTTATGTTGGTATTAATCAACAGATTTAATTAAAACAACAGAAACAGTATTATGTTACATTTATGTGTGTCGGTTAAGTTAGTTGAACACTATCCTGTTAAGTATGAGTTTACCCGATCATGTTGGAATTACTTAATGCAGTTTTTTTGGGTACACACTTGAATACTACTACTTAATTATTTCTAACATAACTCAGTTTCGTGAAAATTGTTGACATAACTGTATTAAGTAAGTTCAAGAAAATATTTTTTTGAGTGTACCTGGTGACTTGACATGGTTTTTACCTATTGGATGTTTAATGTTGTCTTTGTAACATTTGCTATTGCTAGCAAGTTGCACATGGTCCCTTTTTATGTTTAGAGCGGACACATTTTCTATTGACTGTGTTAAGTTGATGCTCATGTAGTCCAAACATTACCTGCTGTTTTATTACACATTAAAAGCTTCTCATGATAGTTTATTATGAAGCATGTACAGGACATGCTAGACTGAATGCATTGGTGCTATTGTTAAGTAAATTGGTCTACACATCCAAATGTTTTGTGCTGTTTGGTCAGCACATCACATTTATTTATTGCAAAGGAAGATTGGTAAAAGAGCAAACAGCCACAGTGAACTGGTAGACATAGAGCAGCAGGCACTTTTAGTGCAAACCAGCGTGCATCTAACATGTCATTAAAGGTAAACCACATGTTCTGCTGTCCTGTCAGAGGGAAACTCTTTGCAGCGTGCATCAAAGATATCATTTCAACAGTTGTTTTTGCAGTCTATTGTGTTAATAGCATGGCAGCGCTCTGCAGATGGCTATTTCAGTTGATCAGTGGGGTATTTCTGCGCTTTAGCACAAGCTGTTAATCCAAAACATTGTTCCGAGCCAGAGTTGTAAAGTAACAAAGTAAAAGTACTTTCTAAGTGGACTGTCTTTTTGACCTCTTTTACTTTGCTATATTTTCAGAGTATATTTGTGATGCTCTGTGTAGCCTACAAGAGAGATGGCCAGCTCTATTTGATGTAATAGAGGTAAGTTAAAAAATCTTTCCCATTTACCCAGAGGGGAAAGTGGTTTTACAGCAGATTGAAACACACTTAAAGGTGCATTGTGTTTAATTTAGTGCCATCTAGCAGAACAGACTTGGCAATAATGGGATGTAATATTAATCTATAATATTCATCTCACAAAGTACTTGTGTTGATTGAACATAATTAGTTTGTGTTGATTTAACACAATCCTGTAAGTCGCTGCCAAAGCAAACAATCTGTGTGCAACCAACATGCATCATTGAATGAAGTCAATCCAATGTGTTCTTTTTTCAGTGCATGATGAAACGTGTTTTCCAGTTCTAGTCATATATTAAAGGTTCTGTCTCCTGAGCCCTCTGTATTCCCTCTGATTGGATGTGTGTTAATTGATAGAGCAACCCTAATTAAACTCACTCAAGACTGCATTAACTGTGGATATCTGAGCACTATAATCAACAGGATGAATGTGCACAGCAGTTAAGCTGTGCAGTTTCTCTTGTTTTGAGATTTGCATGTTAAGTGTTAAAAACAGATAAATGAAGTGTGTTATTATAAAAGACATTTCAATCAGGAGACAGTATCATGTGGTCAGCATGATACTATGGATTAAGTGTTATCAAAAGTCTTTGGTGCTTGGACTCTACAGTGAGATTTTGAATGGAGGGGCTTGAGTCCTGAGCAGCAGATAGAGCAGATCCCCCTATGGAGTCCAGACACTGGTGGTGGTGGCTGATGACTTTTGCTGAGACTGATTGAGCTGATAAGGTCGATGAAGTGAAGCACCACTGATGAATCTACGCAAAGCAGCACCACAAAAACACTAAGGAAGAAAAGGGGGAGAATACATATTTAGAAAAACAGCTGGAATATGATAGGCTGACTATGAAGGTATGTTGCTGTGCTATTGGTTAGATGTGCCCTGGTGATGTGATTTTTTGTGTCTCCAGAGGGAGCTGTGTGAAATCTGATAAATTGACTCAAGTTTAACATCACTTGAGTCAGTGTGGGTTGAGGCTGGAGACTTAAAGTTTTAAAATGAAAAAAAAGAAGACATCTGGGGGTGAGGATTAAGAAGTGAGGAGACCTCTGTGGCCCCTCATCTCTGCTGGAGGTTAGTAGCTCCAGGCTACGTTAGCCACCACTAGCATAACACACCTTCATCTCTGAGTAAAATTTCCACAGTTGGGTTGCATTGTGGTTAATATACTCTAGGGTTTGACAAGAAAGACACAGTATGTTTGGTTCAGTTGCATCAACTTTGATCCATTAAAAATTGTGAGGTCTGACAGTGTGACAAGAATGTAATGCTACACCAATGCAGTAGCAGCAGGCGGGGAAGCAGCGTTTCACTGCCCTCTCTGGTTTCAGGAGTGTTGTACCTCTAACAGGTGTGGAAGGGTGCGATCAGGAGGGTGCTCTGCTGTACGTGCTGCCACACCCAGCTGTGAATTCAGAGTGGACTGACATAACCTTCTACATCATGGTGCCAAGGTAAGAAATGAAACCACTTGTGGTTAGATAGACATAGAAAGCATTTTGCAGTACATTTACTTTCATTAATTTAGTTATCATTTCTAGACAAAGCACTACATCTGAATTCCAAGTAACACATTTAATTTTCATTTCATAACTTTTTTTGTTTTTTTTTACTAACAATCTTTTAAAAGAACATAATTTAAATGTTAATTTAAATAAATCTTTGATTAATGGCTTTTAGAGGAAACAATTGATTAATTGATTATAATTAATGTTTCACTTGCATATTTATTCAAGCAGCACATTGTAGTCTCCATTAAAAACCGAAATAAATAAATAAAGGGAAATAAAACATGATCATTAGAATCAGAGGGGTTCAGAAACACTAAGATAATAATGTTACATAATGAGTTATCACGTCCACAGTTGTCATTTTGTCCTAAGGTTATGATTGTGCTCATCAGATGAAGATATATTTTGTATGTGTAAAGTTGTTATTTTGACCTGATGGGTCACACTACAAGGTGGGTACAATGAATATTCACTAAAAAACATAATTAATATAATTATATATTTTTATAGTTTCTCCTGATACCATGGACCATGTTATAAAAATCACTTTGTATCAATCAAAAATTAGGCAATCAAATCTCCCATCAGCATATCAGGTGACCCCAACAGACCCTGAGACTGTTATAATAACTCTTATAACAGACCACAGCTACCTGCAGGAGAGCTTCTACTGAGGCTGTGAACATACAGGAGCAATAAACCTTCTTCATTATCATCCTGCTTTCACTCCTTCTATGCCTCTTGTACATCAGCACATTTACATACACATTTGCATCAGTAAACAAACTCCACTGGATTAATTCAAGCTGCCTGACGATGAGATACATTTAATTTATTCGTTTATTTGTTTGATTTTTCATCTCAAAGATGCACAATCTATATAATTAATGCAAATGAATCAAACAAGAATCCATAATCCTGAGAGAAATCTTAAAAAGCATTATGTTACTACATTACAGACAGGAGGATGCAAGGACACATGTGAAATGTGATTTTAAACTACACAAATATATGAATTATGTGGAATGTATATTGATTGGGCTGCCCAAACTGAAAATAGCTCATTCCAGGACATGATATAGACTACACATCATACACTGGACACACACAATATACCATGAAGCTACATATGGAATTCTTACACCTTGTCTACATCAGCCACATAGAGAAAACAGCCTGTCAGCAGCATCATTCCTCGCTCAGTGTCTGCTGTACACTGGATGTGCTGCTTGCTCACATGTTTTGTCAGCACTGGTGTGGAGTTTGTGACCACTTGTGCTAAAGGGCAACATCTTTATGAGCAAGTTTATTTTTGTATCTTTTGCTCAAATAGCATGTACACAATGGAGATGACTGATACACGTTCCTGCTGATGGTTTCACACGACCTCACAGGTTAACAGCTGGTGGCAGTAAAGCAACGAGAAAGGCAGTGGCAATATATCAGCTAGAACCAGGCCATGGGTTTTGGAAATTGGCTTTGCAAATGTTTTATGAAGATAGAAATGCATGCAATATGTTTGTTAGGCCTCAAGGTTTCACAAAAAGTGGAACAAGAAATCTCCACAGGCTTTTCCAGTGTTTTTCATCTACTACATCTCTCATTGTTACTAATAAACAGAATCACTGCTAAGAGTGAAGCGGCTGCACAGAGCCTTGGGCCTCTGGGTGCCTCACAATAGTTTTTTTTTGTTTTTTGTTTTTTTGTGTATGAATCATTTGTTATCCAAGAGTTGTACCTAACCATTACCAGAGGTGGACACAACTTCACTACTTGAGTAAAAGTACAGATACTCCTTGTCAAATATTACTCCAATACAAGTAAAAGTAGCTTAGTCAAAATATTACTTAAGTAAAAGTACTCAAGTATTTGCTTAAAAATGTACTTAAGTAAAAGTGTTAAAAAAATATCTCAGGAAAAACAGGAAAGGAAAGTAGCTTTATTGTCATTCTACATAAAAAAAGATAGAAAATATGAAGTGAATATCTTCAGTTAAATAGGCACTACAAGAACTTTAATGACATTCCTATGAATCCCAGATATCTAGGAAAAAATTTAAAAATGGATATTAAACTGGCTGGTGATTGTCAACAAATCTCATTTTAGATCCAAACCAACAATAAACTGATCTACTATCAAGTAATGTGTGTGTATCCAAAGCCTGATATATCTTATTCCTCTTTGCTGTTGACCTCCAATTTTGTCCAAAAAACTATTTAAAACACGTCAGTGAGTCGCTGCATTGGGTCGATTCTATTATTAAGAATTTGGTCATGTTAACTTGTTTAGAGACGGCTCCACAGACAACTAGAATAATTGCAATCACATTTTCAGTCTCTGGAGTTCTGTGTAAGGCAGAGCCCACTGAGCATGTGCAGGGATGATGCTTGTTGTGCTACAGTTTACAACTTCCTGACATTGTACTATGTCATAAGTTGTAAATAGTACAAAGTCAAGTCACCTAACAGTACAGAAGCACAACACACTGTGTATCATCATGACGATAGTACTTCCAACAGTACAACTTGTTTTAGCTAATGCAGAAAAGTAAATAATAATATATGATCTTCAAAAAAGTAACATTTGTTGCAGTGAACTGATTTAGATTTTACGGTGTTGATGTTCCAGTATTGTGTCCTGTCCTGCTATTTCCAGCAGCATATTCCTCTGCTCTGTCTACATGATGCACAGAGCTCAGGAAGAGTCTATCTCACTACAGCCTCTGCTCTCTGTTAGGCGGCATTCACACAAACAGACTCACAAGCTGGGACAGCGACAACTTCTATTCATTGTGAATGAGATCTGGCTTTACAGCCCAGTGCCGCTAAGAGATTCAGAAGGCCCCCAGCAACACAACGGGGGAAAGTTGAGAAAAGCTCAACTTCATGCAAATGTCCTCTGATGCAGTGTGAACAACAACCAGCAAGAGCCACTCAGCTATGTGAAATGACTTTAAACAAAAGTTCTCTGGTTCCTCTATGACGTGTATTAGACAAGCGAACAGAATCATTAAAATAAAATAAGGAAGATGTGTGGTTTATTGATTCGGAGGCTATATCAGAAAACAACTGTCCAGTAAGGAAAAAAGAGTTAAATTATGTGTTCAACACAACACAAACTATACATAACTACACATTCATGATAGACCACAGACTGCTGATTTTGTCATATATGTTATGTGTCAATACACTGTTACACACCACACCATGATCCACAGCTTTGTGACAACATGCTAGCATGGACTTTCAAATGGAATGATGAATCTGGTGATATCTGACTGTCTTTGTTACACTTTTCTTGAAGTCAGTAAAGTGGCAGCACAGCTCAGGTCTGTGTGGTTGAAGCACACTGCAGATTGATTCTGAAACTGTAGGAGACGATACACTCAGCATATTCTCTGGCTTTTTCTAAGTAAGTCAGGCCTCTACAATCAAGAGTTATAATCACAGTGCTGTGAGAGAAATTTGATTAGATGATGCTAACATGTGGCCTCAGAGTGGAGGTGTATAGCTGTGCAGAGGAAGAATACATCCGTTGCCCAAATCTCAGTGTGGAGAAGTTGTGCAAGGCAAGAGCAGCACTTCAGAAGTTGAACGTGAAAGCAAGAAGTGATTATCATTCTGTAAGGAGAATAAGCACATTATTCAAACACATCAGCAATGGAAATCATGCAAATTAATTCTTTTTTTTTTTGCAGCCTGGTTGAAAACAATGTGAGAAACAAAAGTTTCACTCTCTCTTTTTTTTCCTGCAATAACAGAAGAGGAGTGAGCAAAGAGCAATGATTTATGACCTCCTCCTCCATCAGCACAATGCATACACCTACTTACAGCTAAACTAAA
The DNA here is from genome assembly GCF_963691925.1 of Scomber scombrus. NCBI lineage: Eukaryota > Metazoa > Chordata > Actinopteri > Scombriformes > Scombridae > Scomber > Scomber scombrus. The sequence goes on from NC_084972.1 coordinate 1,133,475, forward strand.
CAGCTGTGTTAAGTTGGCATATGACAAAACATGAAATCATGAAGATCAACCCCAAACAGACGACAGACCTGGTTAACTCTCATTCTGACAAACAGTCAATTGTTATTGTCAACCTGCTGTGTGTGTATATGGTAAACAACAGCTTATATGGCCTTTATATCAAGGGCAGGTTCACTTCAGCAAAGACAGCATCTGTTGCCAGGCAACAACAGGGGGCTTTAAGAAATGTTCCATTGAGCAGCGGATGTTCAAGTCAAGTCAGAGAGAAACAATGAGACAGATATTGACTATGAAAGACAGAGACTACTGCAGATCACTGTCAGGGACACTGCATTATACACCACCACATGTTTATTTATTCACTCACACTGGTAGTGGAGAAGAGACAGAGACACAGCAAACCTCAGTCAAATGCTCTGATGTTAGTGACATTTGAATTAACCCTTTGAACCTTTGACTGATTTTGCACACTTTTCACTCTTATTATTAACATACTTATGAGGCCTGTATTTACTTTAACTGCAGAGAGAACTGGACTCACAAGCTTAAAGACAGACTAAGAGTGAGAATCACAATTTGATTCAGAAACTGGTTCTTGATTGAATAAATAGAGAACATACATTATATATCAGTGTATACAGTACACTAATCATTTTAGTCTCCCCCATGCAGTTCAGTGTGTGCCATATCTTGGTCTGACATGTTTGATCCCCCAGCCAACATGGACATAAAGAAGAGGAAAGTAAGTCATCACTGGTAGTAATCAGTTAACTTCAGCTAACTACACTTGAGTCTCTTATGGACAGGAGCTGACTCATTTATAAACTGGCTCATAAAACTGACAAATATTCTACTTTTTGAGGAGTAATCTTTGGCCTGCTGCCGAGGGCTTTGGCTAAATTTCCAGTTTCACAGACTGATACTTTACAGTCAGTTGTATTTACATTCAGTATTTATATTCAGTATCATTTGTTCTGATTATGAACATGAAAGAATAGATACTGCTCACTAAATAATTATCACTCTCCTGACATCTAGGTGCATGAGAGTGAGTCAGAGACAGGTGCAGGATGCAGGGACAGTGCAGAGATCCTTTGCTGTGGTGAGTGATGAAAGGAAATTGACAGTTTAAAAATTATTTGTCAATGGGAATATTGAATGGAAAAGATTTCAGTCAAGGTGTCCTGTATGACCAATAAAGCCAGAAGAGCATCATGTATTGTAGAATTTGATAACTTAATATCATACAGTTCCCCGGTGAACCATCTTATGCTATGCTCACTCTCAAACTGTAAATCAACAACGGACATGTGTTTTGTCCCCTAGCAATAACATATTTTTAATTATTCCTCAGCACTTTATACAGTAAAATTCTAGAGACATAGATATGCACAATGTCAATGGGTTAAATATAGCTGTAGTTTTAAAATACTGTGAAGCTCATTCAATACACAGAGTCCAAATGCTTGCTTTTAGGGGTATGTTAGGTGTCTGTAAATTAAATTAAAGCGTGCAGTCTAGACCTATGAATGGTCTATGTGTAAAGTGCCTTGAAATGACTTTTGTTGTGATTTGGTGCTAGATAAATAAAGATTGATTGATTGATTGATAAGAAGAGTGTTTGTTTTATCAATGAGACATCATTTGTTTTAATGAATAAATCACAGTTAACAGAGTTAATCACAATGTGCTACATTGACATAATAAATTATTGAATATCTCATGTATGTTTATATTGTCACAGTCAATCACAACATTGTATGTTGACAGAATAAATATAGTTTGCCTCATTAAAAGAATAGGTTACTGATGTCATTACATCAATATTAATATATTTGATTGACAAAATCACATAAAAGAATGGCATATGGACTGTACCTATAGTGCTTTTCCAGTCTTTTGACTACTCATTCACCCATTCACACACATTCATACACTGAAGACAGGAGCTACTACACAAGGTGCCAACCTGCTCATCAGGAGAAGACTAACAATTCACACACATTCATACACTGTTGGTGCAGCCATCAGGAGCAATGAGAGGTTAAGTGACTTGCCCAAGAACACATCAACATATGGACTGGAGGAGTCGGGAATCAAAAAACCAATCTTCTGATAGATGGATGACTGCTCTACCTCCTGAGCCACAGCTGCCCTAGGTACAGTCCTGTGAAAAAATTAGGACACCCTATGAAAGCCTGTGTGTTCTTTTAACATATTTGGACATATGGATATTTAATATCAATTTTAACAATACTTATACATTCAAGTAATATAACTTAACAATTAAAACTGAAGAAAATACTTTTTAAAACTTTCTGTAAAATGTAATTTAAAAATGTTTTCACTTAAAATGGCTAAAATCACACACAGGTGTATCAC